>NC_074708.1:20820117-20835403 GCF_024334085.1 Lutzomyia longipalpis
AAATTATAAGTAGATTAGGGCCACCTATCAATCCTAAAAAAAATTGCAAAGAGAAGAAATCATTTTCATACAACATTTCCGGCGCCAAATACAAAAATTCGCAAAAAATGCATGACTTTTATATGGGGGCTACCTGAAGGGGGGTTTTGGGGGGAAAATGAATACGGCCATCTGAAACGGCCTGTTATATGGAGCTTCTGCACCGAATTTCATCACGATCGGTCAAACGGTGTAGATTTGTATAGCCGAACACGACTGAAGATTACCAACAAACAGACCTTTCTTTATTATATAGATATTGGGTCTTATTCAGCGACCAAGAAACCCTTGAAATTCGCTTGAAATCTTGAAATTTCAGTACAAAATTCAAAGATTTCAAGGGATTCTTGGTCGCTGAATTAGGCCCATTATTTGATTTATTAAACTTGGTCTAAGATGATGACAATTAATTTTAATAAATAATTTCTAGTGGAGTTCCATTAACAGAACCCAGGGGGTAGACAAAGACTCTATTTCCATAGGAATTCACTGCTCACTCGCTGAGACACCCAGGAAAATGCTTCAATCTGAAAAAATCCACCACCACTGGATAGATAATTTAATATTCTATCGATTGATAGCTTTTGAGCGGTGTCTCAAGAAGATTAATGCACTAAAACTGATTTTAAAAATTTTGATGCACTTTTTGGAAATAAAATGACGTCATTTTCTTCCTTTAATTTCTCTGCAAACCGTCCGCCATTATTTGCTGTGTTCGGGTCAAAAAGGACTTTGTCTACCCCCTGACAGAACCAAATCGCTCCCATAGAGTCTTGTGTAGAATGCATTAAAAATTGTCTCTGTAAAAAATTCTTTTTTTTTCACGCATATTGACCGGAAAAGCTCCATATCTGGAGAAACAAGGATTGTTCCCGTATGCCACTATGGGGATCTGATAGAGAAGGGGTCAAAGAATCAAAATCCATTAACAGAACCCAAAGCTACTCCGTAGGGTTCTGTGTAGAACTCTTTGAAAATAGTCTCTGTAAAAATTATTTTTTTCACGCATTGACCGGAAAAAGCTCCATATCTGGAGAAACAAAAATTGTTCCCGTATGCCACTATGGGGATCTGATAGAGAAGGGGTCAAAGAATCAATATCCATTAACAGAACCCAAAGCTACTCCGTAGGGTTCTGTGTAGAACTCTTTGAAAATTGTCTCTGTAAATATTATTTTTTTCACGCATTGACCGGAAAAAGCTCCATATCTGGAGAAACAAGGATTGTTCCCGTATGCCACTATGGGGATCTGATAGAGAAGGGGTCAAAGAATCAAAATCCATTAACAGAACCCAAAGCTACTCCGTAGGGTTCTGTGTAGAACTCTTTGAAAATAGTCTCTGTAAAAATTAATTTTTCACGCATTGACCGGAAAAAGCTCCATATCTGGAGAAACAAGGATTGTTCCCGTATGCCACTATGGGGATCTGATAGAGAAGGGGTCAAAGAATCAAAATCCATTAACAGAACCCAAAGCTACTCCGTAGGGTTCTGTGTAGAACTCTTTGAAAATTGTCTCTGTAAAAATTAATTTTTCACGCATTGACCGGAAAAAGCTCCATATCTGGAGAAACAAGGATTGTTCCCGTATGCCACTATGGGGATCTGATAGAGAAGGGGTCAAAGAATCAAAATCCATTAACAGAACCCAAAGCTACTCCGTAGGGTTCTGTGTAGAATTTTTTGATTATTAAACTTTTGTGCCGTGGGAAGACATACTTATGCATACTTTGTGAATGTAGCAAAAGGTCATTTTCCTAACATAAGTAAGGCAGATCTTTTTAGTGAATAACTCACATATCAACAGTTGATTAAGTAATTACAATAGAGGTAAAAAACATGTAATAAGTTTAATGTAAATTAATTAATATGTGTGGGAAGATATGTGTCCCAATGTGTGTCACAAATGTTTTAGCTAAGACGCAAACCTCGTTTCGGCTGGATATTCGGCTAGCTTCCTATCAGTCATACATATTGGTGTGAGACGCTTCTAACAGTCGGTGTTTTGAAAAATATTTAAAATGTTCGAGAAAAGGGAAACCGCGAGTGGCTATATTATTTATGTGAATACGAGGAATAATCAACAAGTGTTACAGGTTGATCCAAAATTGCAGGATGTGTTGAACTTCCTCAATGGATCCTACACAACGAGGCATTACAAATATCGCTGTGCTGCGAGGCTGAGTGCTATCCGCAAGAGGCTCTTCAGTAAGATCTTTATAAATTTTACAAATATTCAGATACTGAGCAAGGATTTTTTCTATTTTTTCAGCACATAGTATTCCTTATCATGTTGTGCTATCAATTTTGGAACGACATCATTTGGGTCCATCAGTAGATGATGCACCTGTTATTAAGCCTGCCCAGTTAACAAGTCTCCTTCACGATATCTTCTATGCAAATGATAAGCTAAAGTGTTTCACTAATGAGCAGAATTTTGATGTAGAAGAAGCCACGGGATTGCTTGCAAACTTCCTGTGGAACGTCTTTGATCCTAATCGATGTCGTTCTCTGTCAGGGTTGGAGCTACGGGAAGCTCTGTTGCTTCTGTGTGAAACAAACTCATTTGAGGATTTTATAAAGCAACATTTTATCCTGTCGTCCGATCACAATCGTTGTGTACCTCATCACAAATTCAAATCTTTGCTGATAGTCCTCACGAAGATACTTAACTATATTGATCGGGAGATTTGTTGCGATGATAAAACAATCTCAGCGATAATTCAAGAATCATTTACATCAGCCGAGTGCCCGGGTATTGCTGGTCTCAATGAGTACCAATTCTACAAGATTTGGGCTACTGAAGATATTCAATTTTATCACTATGTGGAACTTTTAGCAATAATGCGTCGCATTGAGTCTTATAAGAATTTCCAGCATCTCTACAAGTGTTCAAGTTGCCTCATGCAGGAGATTGTAGGCCTTCGTTTCAAGTGTCATCAGTGCGTAAGGTTCCATTTGTGTCTAGAGTGCTTTGCAAAAGACTTCCAGAACAAAAAGCACATATCAACGCACAGAATGTCTGAAGTGGAAGCAGATGAGAAAATATCAAGGCGTTTTGGTATTTTCATGCTCAAGATGTGTCATCTCTTCAGTGGAGGGCGTTCTCAAATAGAACATGAAACAACTGTTGCGGAGATCCCACACAAAAATTTAGAACAACCAACTCGTCACACATCTCAGCATTTTAGCCAGAATTTCACGATTCGCTCAAAGAGTGGTACATTTCGGCTACGAAAGCCACAATTCACTTCAAATGATCAACTTTACGGAGTTATTCAACTACTCACGAGTGAAAATTCCCTGTTTCAAGCTAAACTCTCAGATATTCAGACAACATGTGATCCCAAATCGGATTTCTATAGCTATTTGGAGAGCCACAAGAATATCATTACGGAACAAATAGAACAACTCAGGGGGATTTGGAAGCAATCGCTTATCAATCAGAAGCCACACTACTCCAGTACGCCACATCGACCATCCCTCATGGATGTTAATTGGCGAAAAACCGATATCACTGAGGAAATTCCACTCACTGAGAAGACAAGTCAGTGCTTGAAACTATCTAAATTATTTATTTTATTTATAATATATTTTTTATTACAGTACGAGGAATTGATATCAATAAAACATACCTGGACGCCAATCGCTCAGATTACTCCATTAAAGATGTAAGTTCGTGGATTCAAAATAGGAAATCAATGCAACAGGAACGTTTGGAAGCCGTCGACAAGTCTCTGCTTGAGACGCAAATGGTGAATTTCCGTGATCTACTGCTAAAAGTGAAGGAAATCGTTGAGGATTCCTACAGTGATAACGTACAATTATCTAAAGCTACACACCAATTGGAGTACGTTCTCGATAGAATTATTGGGGAGGCAGAAGAGCAAAAGAAACTAAAGTGAAACGAAGAAATGTAAAGCAGAGGAAAGAAATATTTATTTACAATATTTCAAGGAAAAGATCGTCAAAATGATGGCAAAAAATAATCTTACATGTTCTTGATATTTTTAGCCTATATCATGATTTCACTACAAAGATTGGAAATTTCGTAGCGGCTATATTTAATAAGTTTATTGCTTTTAATTGCATTCAGTACCGTGAGACATTCCATTGACTACACTTATAGGATGGTCAATTTACAGCATTTATTAATGTTTTTAATTGTGGTGAGTAAAAGTAGAAAATGAGCAAGGTAAAATGTTTCATACAGAAAACTATACACAAGACCCTGAACTTCGCAGTACGAGCTAACAATCTGGGTGTCGACCCATGCGACAATCGCTGAATTTTTAGTATTTACTTAGTGAATGTACCGCATGTGTGATTCCCCCAATCAAATTGCAGATCAGCCACAAAAGCCCCCAATGCCGCCTCGTATATATGTAATTCCGTAAACTTCACTAATTTAATAAACACCGCAGTGAGATGTTCTCTGACATGGTGCTTGTGCTCACTCTTTCTTATCTAATTGAGCATTCCAAAAATCTATAAATAAAAATTAATTTTGAATTCATAGTCACGGTTTCGGATATACGCGAGCGGAAAAAAAACTGCGACTAACTTCTAAAACTTATGAGGCATTTATATATTTTGGAAAAGTGTCCCATGTGTGAAATATTGGCAATTCGTTGACTTCAATGAGGAAGTCTCTATTCCGGAATAATTTGTAGGCGTCTGTCGCTGCGTATGCAACCTTGAAAAAATGCTGTTTAAGCAAATATGTATATTCATCTAAAGTTCTGTAAGTGAAAATAATATTGCGATAACGTCATTAACTTATTGCAGCAAGTTGATTGCTATTTCTCTCTTGATAATCCGCTACAATTAATTTGCAATGCGACATCATGGAAATCATTCACACCAGTATGTTTTGTAAGTTAAAGAAACCAGTATAACTTTGTAAGTTTTATCCGCATTTATATTAATGTTAATAATGGTATAGAAAGACTAAAATATTTTTCTAATGAGAATTGTTTCGAATTTTTTTCAGTGAGAAATTGTTTTTTACAATAATTAACTAGTCAACCCGATTCTCCAATCACGTGTGAGGAGCAAATTATAATTCAATAAAACCAGATATCTGACCCTTAAGAATGTAAAAAAAATTGTAAAGAAAACATTTCAGCTTTATATATTAGGAAGATTAATAAAATAATTGAGATTATAATTCATTTATATATAAACAAGTATCTTTATTTAAAGGGAAACATTAATGTAGAGAGATGGAAATGGATTTTTTTTATTTACATTTTTTGCAGGACGATTCATTTAATTTCACAAAATAAATAAAAAGAAAATAAATAGAAACAATAAAATATAGAATTTTGCAAAGGCAAGTTACATTTTATCTTAAAGGTTTTCTTTTAACATTTAATTAAATGAGACCCTGTCTTTTTTTAGAATAACAAGAACCAAGATTGTATTACTTAAATATTACATTATTATGTAACTGTTACAACACTTTTATGAAAATGCGGGTCCTACTCTGCGACCAAGAAATCTTTGAAATTTCAAGGATTTCTTCTGAATTTCAACGATATAAAGAATTTCTTCGTCGTAGAATATGGTGTCAATGTAACGTAATTACAGTAATATCATTTCAAGAAAAATAATTCAGATTAATTAGTGGACAAATTTTTAAAGTCTAAAAGCTTCGCTTGAAAAACTTTAGGAACCAATCAATGAAATAATAATCTCCAAATATGTTCAAAGCTATTATTCCCATAATGTAGAAGGTCGTCGAAAAGAACTTTATTTGATAAATATTTTCTCAAGCTTTTAAATTTTTATCTTTTTAATGGAAGTATTAATTTTACTTCCTTTAAATATCACGTAATATCTTAAGTATATTCACACATAATTTAGTAAAATATCATTCGAAATAAAAATGATTTCTATAGGTTATTTTTGGTTTATTTGTGAATCACTCCCGGACTGGAATCCAAAAAAATCTGCAATCGATCCTTTCATTTATGCATATTTTTGTTTATTTCACAAACTGAAAATGAGTTGAGTGTCGTCTAAGTAAAGCAAAACATTGTGATGATAAAAAAGTTCTTTAAATATCTTACCTAACTTGTTTGATTTGATTAAAACTTTCTATATGCTACAATCATGATGAATGTAAACAGCCTCATAGTTTTTGCATAATAAAATATCACAGTCAATATAACGCAATTTCCAAATCCTTTATAACTTACATGAAAATTGAATAAAATCTTCGATCAATAAATTATACGTGACTATTTTGTAGTGCAAAGTAAACTTTTGGATCCTATTTCAATTTTAAAGAAACTTATTAACTGCATGGTTTATTTTAATATAATCTACACTAAAAATGGAAAATCATCACTAAATCCCTGATTCTAAAAATCAATAATTTGCATAAAGCTAATAAGAAAATTAGCTCCAAAAAAATTATGCATGGTTCCTGGTAAGATAAAGAAGTACAAAAAATGTGTTAATATTTAAATTTATGTTGTTGTATTAGTTGATCAAACAGTACAAGTTGTGTTTTGTGTTTAATTACGTTATTCGTGTTCATAAGGAAATCTCATTCGTTAATTTATGTAATCAATCCAATTTCTTAAATGCCTTTTTTGAAAAAGAAAAAAAATGTATATTACATACATATATGTATGTATATGTATACATAAGACAATGATCTCATAGGAAGTGTCGCGTGTATTTTGGATGTATTGGAGCCGCTTGGATAATTGGCATTGCCAATGAAAGTGAATGAATGGAAAAAGTATTGGAGGTGGATGCCACAGGTGAGCCTCAGTTAGACACACCACACTACTTGGTCAATCGAGTCTAGCCAGATCAGCAGCAGCGGCTGACGAATCCACTCCCATGAGCAGAGCTCCAGTGAGCAAGATTTTCGACTTTTAAGTTGAACTTGTGTGAAAAAAAAATCTCAAAAAGGGAAATTTATGGTGTAGCTAAAAAAAGTGAAACATTTTATCTTGTAAATATTTAACGTAATTTTTGTGGAAAACAAAAGAATACCATTTAAAAAATAAACTCAGTGTTGAGACGTTTTTTTTGAAGTTTTCGCGGGTGTTTGAAGGATTGAGCATAAATTTTTCAAAAGAAAAATGATTTGGAGTGATATAAAGTGGATTTCAGTTGCACTTGTGAGCCTTGTTGTGACATCCACTGTGTACAGTGATGTGCCACAAGAGAGTGAATCTGTGCAAACTTCCACAAAAGTTCAGGAACAGGAATCACAAAAGAAACCACGGAGTTTCCTCACGGACTATGTGATAAAGAATCAGGAGATGGATGTAGGTGGTAATGTGGGTATTGTTGACTCGATTCTCATACAGAGGATCACTGAAGGCACTAAAGCTGTCAATGAAGGAAAGTGTCGAAAGGACCTCAATGAGACACTCGATGCTCTTAACAGAGGTGACAAGTGGGCACTCAAGAGTAAGTACAATCGTACTGTATTTGCACATTACTTACATAATGTACATATGTATGTATACATAAATTTTCGCATGAAAGTAAAATTGAAGCTGCATCTCATCCAATATGATCTCATAGCCTGGGATCTCTTCTCCACTATCTCCCGGGTTATAGAGAAAATCAAATATAGCTATAAGATTTTTCTCTGACGCTCGATGATGTTCAAATATGAATTAAGAAGATAAAGTGATTGCAACTTAAATACTAATTTTCAAGTGGCCCATTGACGATTTAATTTGTTTGCGCGTTTCAGTGTGAAAAAAACGCGTGTCACAAATGATATGGCAAATATTTGACTGAGGAAATAATCTCTATGCTTGGTGTGAATTAATTGGTGATGTCTCGACGAGCTGAGACAAGCGTTTGTTCGTAAGAAAAATGAAATACTTCTAAGTCATTGTTTTGTTCCCATACTTAATATTTTTGGCACGTCCAAGGATGATAAAGGTTTTTGAAATAATTCTCTGATGAAGAACTTTTCTTCACCTGTCACACTTGAATTGAATACAATGTTTATGTATTCTTTTTTTCTTCTATAATATTGTCTTTATAATTGAAGAGAGAAAAAAATATTTAAAAAAATTCCATTCTGCAAAAATGTATGGAAAAAGGTTGCACGCACATAATTGCAAAATATATGCAATAAAACATAATTTGTAATGCATAAAATAATAATTAGAATTTTTCTATTATAAAACATAATAAAAAAAGGGCCGGATGAGGAGCAAAAATAATTCTTGTTTTGTTTTGGAAATAAAATATATTTATATATTTCATATAATAATATCTTAAAAAATGTCAATTTAGTTAAAAAATCAAATTTATTCCTAAAATTACATTATGTTAGGTTTTATGATTTAGGATTTAGTGAAATACTTAAGAATGGGACAAATTAGTCGTAAAACTTTTTCAAAAAACTCACGAAAAAGCGCATATTTGTTCAGAAGTAACGGTATAGAAAGTAAGTAAAGCATAAAATGACATAAACTCTTTTTTTCAACATTGTTTCATATCCCATGGTTCTAAAATAATATTCATTCTTTTTTTTTTTTAATTTCACTTTAGTGATATTTTGATATGACATAAAAATGTAAAAGCGCATTTTTACGTAATAAAATTTGGACGAAGATTTACACATTTTAAGTGATCTTCACAAAAATTTAAAATTTTCGGAAAAAAGTGTTTCATTTTCATGGAAATATATGAAAAATAGAACGTTTGTTTAGGTTTATGTTGTTGTTTATGTTGTCATGGACTTGGTATTTGTGTGCGAAACTACACAAGTTTACGACCTTGCTAATTTTTGCATTTTTTTCAAGACGAGAGTCTTATGTGAAAATATGGCGCAAGTCTTAACGTTCCAATGTACCCAAGTGCAATGAGCTTTTGCTTCTGCGTATAGTGTTATATGTATGCATGCATAAAGTTTGAAGAAAAACTCCTTTCAAACTTTATCAATTGCACAATCTTTCAGCTCTGCGAGCTCTGCAGATCTCATTGGCATTCTTTCAGGTCACTGTGTTTCAATTTTTTCTGCTTCGCGCGACCAAAATATGTATAAGCAAAATGAAATAAATTTTGATTTTTCGGATGAGTTTTTTTGGTGTAGGAGATTTTGAGGAGCTTTCAAAATAAAGACAATTTACGGAAGATTTGCTTACAATAATTTTTTGTTTGTATTGTGTATTAAAAATGATATTGACCTTAAATTTTTCAAAGTGTATATCATTTTCAAATGTTTGAAAATTTAATTCTGAATTTAAAAAAGCATATTTAAATGCAAATGATTTCCACACGACAAAGTTTATCTAATTTTTCTTTGGCTTTTTTCCGCATATGGATGATTTTTATGTTCTTCTGAACTTGTTTTCATATCCCTTTTCTTGTGCCTTATATTTTTATTTCTATTATATTACTCCTAATTTGCATCTGTGTGGAGATCAGGGCCCCCAGCCGCACACTATAACGGCGGCGGCGGCTTGATTTTGTATAAGCTCCGGCAGCGATGGCTTGAAAAAAACATTTTTTTTCTAATAGTCGGCGGCGGCGGCTTGAAAAAAAAATTTTTTTCAAGACTCGGCGGCTGCGGCTTGAAAAATCGCACGGCGACTGGCTCGAGCGGCTTGAGCCGTCGTCGGCTGGGGGCCCTGGTGGAGATGTTGTTACTCTGTATATAGGAGATACAAAATCATTTTACTTATTTGCGCAACATTTCTAAATGGACTCTTTCACATTCAGCATCTCATAGTTAACATTTTACCCAAAAGGTGATTTCTTCAGAGAAAACTGTGTCAGTTTAGTTTTATAAGCAAAAATGCTAATTAAAAGTACGAAGCCCTTTTTAACTTTTTGATAGAGATCACAGTCATCGGTAGCGCATGAGAACGCCAAGCCAAACCGATCTTTCTTGCCTTCTCTTTAATGACACATTAAGCAGATTAAGTAGTTGTGATATGAGTGTCACATGAATCATTAAAACAATTTGAAATATTTACAGAAAACAATAAATAATAAAAAAAATACTTATGTTGCACAGAGATGGTGGAAAATAAGACAATTTTCAAGAAACTTAATAATCACGAAAGGCCATTGAATCTAATATATTTGTGTTTAATGATGAAATACGTATATATACTATGTATAAAGTGCTTGTGCAACACAAATTTGACTCTTGATAATCAAAAATACAGACAATAAAACTGATGGAAACGCTTTTTTATTCGAGATTAAATGAATTAGATTTAGTATAAAAAGAGTTTTAAAGATTTTTTTTTGGCTTTTCTCAAAGTTTGAATATTATTTTATATAGAAATTGATCCTTCTCAATAAAATTTCATTCCTTTAAATCCTCTTGAATTTTCTTCCCTTGTTAAGCTTTTTGTAGTAAAGTTATAAATAAGGTATGATGATTCAGTCTATAAAGGTTTTTTTTTTAATAATTTCTTCTGTAATTAAACCGTATTATTAACTCTATTAATAATTCTTATATGTATGTCAGAATTCTGCACCAAATATTATCCTCATCAATATGCAAATTTAATTACATTTGTACATTGAACATGGAATACCGTATGTAAGAGATAGATGAAGAATAATGAGTAGGTATAATGCATGGTATTTATTGATTTCCGATATTTCCTTTTCACACAATCGAATATTTTAGCGAATAAAATGCACTTAAAAAACTTTAAAATAATCTGGTAAACTAGTGAAATGAGTGAAATCCACTTCGTCATAATAAAAAAACTATTTTGGGGTTAATTTTGCAATATAAGAGTCAAGATAATTAAATGTGTCTGAAGTTTTAGTTTTATATTACAAAAAAAAAATTCATTTTAATCTGCTAATTTTTTTCTCAGTCAGCTAAATATGTATGTATATTTCATTTCCATCATCCTTATTAAGTTAAATTAAAAAAAAAACATGAATTAATTCTTTTTACAAAAAAAAAAAAATAAATAAAATCATTTTTATGCATTTGTCAATGTCTTTTACTGGGTCAATAGATCGCGGGAGCAATAGATCTACATAAAGTGAAATGAAGCACGCGTAAAAATGCGTGAGAGAAATAAGTCATGCATATAAAACACATAATATGGTGAGATAACTTTCATCTGAAAGTAAAATTTTAAAGCGAATTATTTTTTTTTCGAAAATTATAACTTATGCAATACCGAGACATATAAAACATTATAATTCCACGTGGCCTTCAGCGAATCTTGAAGATATCGTGGTGTGCACAGAAAAAGTTTGGCACTCGGACCTTTTCAGTCTCTACGTCGTAAACAAGACAATCAAACCAGCAGCGATCCATTCACTTTTAACATTGCAGCAACTGCATATGCAATTTTTACCATCCACGTCATGTCACCCAAAAAGCCAACAATCGCGCAACTATTTAAATTTAGCATTGAAATTTTAATATCAAAAATATTCATGTCTTTTCCCGCAGCAAATGAAATAAAAAAATGAAGTAATATTACCCATATCTACTAAAACCTACGAAAATTGAAAAACATAAAGTATCGTAAAATTTGGATTGCGTAAATTTTGGGGAAAAATATGCAAATTTAGTTAATAAGTAGCTTTATAATATAAGGATCTATACAAATAAATGCAATAAAAAATATGCTCTTAGAAAACATTTAATTTTTCTTATAAGCACATTTTTATTATAGCCATAACAGTTTTGTTTTCGATGTATTATTCATTTAAAAAAAGTAAAATAGAATGCAACAAAAATGATTCCGTTCATGGTACCTTACCTATCAATTAACTTAATTTATGTACATATATGCATACCCGAAATTAATGAATTTTAAATCATTTTTCTTTTTGTGTAGGGGAGACCGGGGCTAATAAAGTCACTTAAGGGTTTAGAAAAAGCTCAAAATATTATATTTCCCAAACAAATAAAGCGAAATGTATAGCTCATTTCTTTAGGAAAGTCAATCATAACGCGTCCAGTTATAAGAGTTGGTGTCCCACAACGTGTAAAAATTTGTTTATGCGTTGTAATGCGATTTGTGAGCAGAATTAGTAGGCAAAGTTGATTTTTTTCGTGAAATTCAGTAATTTGATGCAAAAAAATGGTCATATCTCTGGTTCTATAACACCTACAGAAATTTCTTGACTAGTTATGGAAAGGTCTTAAAATAAGCTAGAATATAGGATAAATTTTGATACTTTTCAAGGTCACAAAACCTTGTTTTACAAAAACGTTTTTGGCATTTTTCGTCCTGAAGGAATGGTTCTAGATGTTTCTAATGTTCTAAAAAGTTATAGAGAATTGCAAAACCTTTAATTTGATACTAAGTTGAGCGAAATCGGACAAGCCGTTCAAAAGATATGGTTCTTAGAACTTTTCAAATTCAAGAATTTTTCAAATGGCTATATCTTCTAAACGGCGACATAGATTTTCTTCATTTTCGGACTGAGTCGGACTGAGATATTGAGTCAGGCTACAACATATCAAAATTTAAAAGAAATCGATAATGGGGATTCGGAGATATTGCCCCTTAAAATTAGGCAATTTTTGTTTTTGATTTTAGCGCCTCTTGCGGATGTTTCTGAAACTTGAAATGTTCTAGATAGTTGTAGGGCTTCGCAATACCTTTCATTTGATACCAAGATGGTCAAAATCGGTCAAGCCGTTCTCGAGATATATCGAAAAAACACTTTTTGCTTTAAGCCGCCATATTTGCTAAACCGCTTGACCGATTTTCAAGTATGAATTATCGATGAAAACGTCTCACTGAGCTCTACAACATACTAAAATTTCAGACCTCTAGCTATAAGGGAAGTGGTTGACAGTAGTTCAAAATGGCGGACGGCGGCCATCTTGGATTTTGAAAATGCGAAAAAATGAAATTTTACACCCACATTTATTTATAAAACTTCAAACCAGAAGTCTCTATCTGTTACCGTTCTCGAGTTATAAGGCAAAATGGGGACCAACGGCAGGCCGGCAGGCCGGCCGGCCGGATCAAAAATTTTCCACCACCATTTTCGTAATGTGGGATGTCTAAAACGTGTTCATACCAAGTTTGAGCCCGATCTGAGGGGGTCGGTTTTTCCGACGATTACAATACTTGGTGTTGGCCACGAAGTGGAACACCTACTAAT
Organism: Lutzomyia longipalpis; assembly: GCF_024334085.1. Lineage (NCBI taxonomy): Eukaryota > Metazoa > Arthropoda > Insecta > Diptera > Psychodidae > Lutzomyia > Lutzomyia longipalpis. The sequence continues at coordinate 20,833,259 of NC_074708.1, forward strand.
TTACTGCCCTACAACTCTTTCTCAGATCATTTTGTTCTATCTAACTAGGAAATATGATATTTTGAGCTTTTTCTAAACCTTTAAGTGACTTTTTTAACCCCGGTCTCCCCTATATTGTATAATGTTTTATATAAAATGAAATCAACTGGCTTAATTTATGTGAGATTCAATGAATAATTGTAGTTCACGCATTAAATTGCGTGTGCTAAGAAAGCCTACTGAGAAAATCTGAACTTGATCAAAATCAAACGAGATCCAAAATTAATCAACCGTAGACGATTCTCAATTTATTTAGACTTCAATTTGATGTTATATTACATACGAATGTAACATACAATTCCTATTTCATTGGAAATCGGTGACGACAAAGCTATTATACTCAGAAAATATTAAAGAGAAAATCCAAAAAATAGCGCATGTTCATTCATTTAAAAAAATATCTATATATTGCACTCAAAATGTGACGTCAATTGATGAACCAACAGTATTTCATCACAAATCAAGCAGAGTATAAAATTTTCTTTTTACACGCTAACATCCCATATATTGCTGATGTATGGGCAAACTAATGTTTTAGGTAAATCAATATTTAAATGAGCATCTACATGAATTTGCGTAGTAAAGATAGGAAACTATGTACATGGAAATGCAAATGAATGAATAAATTTTAGATGATTATTTTGATACAGAGTCACTACTCTCTTTAATAAATTTTCGTCACTTTAAATGACGTTCAGATTATTTATACATGCGACAGAAAGAACTCAATGGGTTATATGTACATAAATTCTCCATTCGTCACTATTATAAGCACACATAGACTTAATTGTTTAAGTTCTTTTCTGTCTTCAATAAAGCTTGTGTTAAAAAATGTCTCTAAAATCATTGTTCATCATATTTTTTTTATAATTAAATGAGTTAAATGATCAACTGAATGAGATTAAAAAAAATGTACCTTTCATCTGTGGAGAAAATAAACTAATATTTGTGGAATGTTGTAAAATATATTGCATATTATTTTCTTATTCAGTGCTCGATGCTTCCGTGAAGGTACCAGTTGGAATTTACTTTGGGGATGTGTATCAGTTTGGTGATTTTGATGAGTGCGTGACAATTGAGTCACCTGCCGACTCAGACCATCGTCACATTCAAGCTCAATATTGCCTAGCGGATGTTAGCATCGAGGGCTACAGAGTTCCCGCCACATCTGCACGAAACCGATCACGGGTAAGTTCGTGAAAGTTATTTTAATCTCTCAGGTAATTCCCGTGAGCATACAAATCAAATGGATTTAACCATGACTCCGGCTATTTTGTGTATATTTTTGCAAAGACTTATGGAATTTTGAAGGTAGCTCGCCCTCCCAAAAGTAGTCAAATTAAATTTAATCAAAATCTCTTAATTTGTGGTTCTTTCGCATTATTCCGGTTTTAGTGAAATAAATAAAACTATGGAGATAATTACCATATTATTTCCGTATATGGCATGAGTTAGCACACAATTTTTCTATACAGTGCACGAAGTTTAAATAGGTCCGGCCTATTATTGCTTGATTTTGGTCAGATGATTGGGAAACCTAATCCAAAATCAACCAAAAAGTATAGCCTACATCCTTTTACAATAGAATATGTTCAAATTATCCACAGGATTTTGATCCTGGGGAAGTTTTGGGCAAAAATCTGAAAAATGGCCAAAAATGAAGCGAAGTTCAAATAGGTCCATTTGAGTTTTTAAAGCCAATAATGCTTCTTTTCTAATTTTTTTAACGCAGTCCCCTAGGGGAACACAATATTGACCGATTTGAGTGATAATTTGGCCAAGGGACCCCAAACCGTAGCCCCAGGATCCCCCTGAAAACCCCTTGATACACCTCCGGAGGATTTCTTTGATAACTCATATGAAAAAATTTTTTTTGAAACCAAATTTTTTGCAAATCGATAGAATATCATCCCTACAATGATATCCTTTGCAAATTAAAATTTCCTGGAAAAATTTCTTTAACAAAATAATTCACTAACTATTTCAAGTGGGGGGTCAAAGTACGCCCTGTTTTACTTTATACCCATTTTCCTAATAAAATTCGATTTTTTTGGCAATTTTTAGATCTCGCCCGTAATTATCATTAGTTTTGCTATGAAACTGCAA
>NC_074708.1:20835903-21023706 GCF_024334085.1 Lutzomyia longipalpis
AAGATTTGCCTAATGAGGATTCGGAGATATTGCCCCTTAAAGTTAGGCAATTTTAGTTTTTGTTTTTAGCGCCTCTTGCGGATGTTTTTGGAACTTGGAATGTTCTAAACAGTTGTAGGGCTTCTTGAAACCTTTCATTTGAGCTTGAGTTGGTCAAAATCGGTCAAGCCGTTCTCGAGTTATGTCGAAAAAACACTTTTTGCTTTAGGCCGCCATATTTGCTAAACGGCTTGACCGATTTTCATGTATGAATTATCGATGAAAACGACTCACTGAGCTCTACAACATACTAAAATTTCAGACCGCTAGCTATAAGGTAAGTGGTTGACAGTAGTTTAAAATGGCAGACGGCGGCCATCTTGAATTTTGAAAATGTAAAAAAAATGAAATTTTACACCCACATTTCGAAAAAAACTTCAAACCCGAGGGCTCTATCTTTTACCGTTCTCGAGATATTAAGCAAAGTTTGGCGCACATCAAAAATTGTCCACCATTTTTGGAATGTGGGTTGTCTAAAACGTGCTCATACTAAGTTTGAGCCCGATCTGAGGTGGTCGGAAAATCCGACGATTACAATACTTGGTGTTGGCCACGAAGTGGAACACCAACTAATTAGTAGTTTAGCTTCAAAAAATTTATTTAAAATGATTGGGGAAATAAAAAAAATATTTAGTGGAAAAAAAAAAGAAATCATTGACATTGGTAAGATTTGATATCGCGACCTTAGTATCCGAAAACGGCTACCCTACACGTCTCCCAACATTCCGCTAAGAGCAAATAAGCGAACTTTTTACTAAAGCTGCCTACGACCCCGCTCATGGGGTGAAGAAATACACACACACACATGAGCATGCGCACATGTGTGTGGTTTTCGGTTCCCTTGGCAACTCTGTCGTGCGCTAATCGCCGCACGTCGCGCACGCAGCGATGAGAAAGAGCAGCACGCTTAGATTTTTTTGTGTGCGCGCTCGCTCTCTCGAAAAATGTCTCTCACTGTGAAAAGGCGCTCCCACACAATTTATATGGGAAATTAATTTTATTTTTAATTTTAATAATATTTCTAGGCCATCTCCGGTATTATTTTTTTGGAAATTAGTCTTCTATTACCATAAAGAATTTTTGGTAAAAATATGAAGCCAATCCGTACTATACAAAATAGTTCGTCATTAAATTTTCTTGAAAAATGAAAAAAAATCTCAAAACTAGTATGGCGGCCATCTATATTTTGTTCCTGTAGAGTTTCCAAAATAACTTATCATCGAAAAAATTATTTAAAATGATTGGAGAAATAAAAAAAAATATTTAGTGGAAAAAAAATAAATCATTGACAATGGTAAGACTTGATATCGCGACCTTAGTATCCGAAAACGGCTACGCTACACGTCTCTCAACCTCTCGCTAACAGCAGAGAAGCGCAATTTTTATTAAGCCTGCCTACAACCCCGCTCACGGGGTGGAGAAACACACACACACATGAGCATGCGCACATCTGTGTGGTCTTCGGTTTCCATGGCAGCTCTGTCGTGCGCTTATCGGCGCACGTCGCGCACGCAGCGATGAGAAAGAGCAGCACGCATAGATGTTTGTGTGTGCGCTCGTTCTCTCACGAAAAATGTCTCTCACTAAAAAGGCGCGCTCTACCATACAATTTATATGGGAAATTAATTTAATTTTAATAAAATTTCTAGACAATTAAAAATAATTAGTGAATTTTTTGATTCAAAAATGGGTTTCTTTTTTTATTTAAATTTTCAATTTAGAATTATTTTTATTTAATATTTTTAAAGATATTTTAAAGAAGAAAGAAAAGAAACCCTTTAAAAATAATCAGTAATTTTTTTGAGAAAAAAAGCTTTATTTTCTTTTTTTCAGTTTTTAAATTAAGAATGATTTTTATTCTTCTGTGAATGCGAAGTGACCGCAATTCCTGTGAAAAACTTCCAAATTTCCAAATTTCAGCCTTCTACCTATAGTAGAAGGCGAGATATTACGAAGGGAAAGTTAGTCGCCATTTTGTTTTTTTTTGCCATATTAATTATTGGTTTTCTCCCCATTTAATTCTAATTAAAAATACTTAATAAACTCTTTTGAATTATTATGATTTTTATTCTAGTGTAAACCCTTGTATATACGTATGTGCCACGAGTACTGAAACTCTTCTGATGCGACACTTTTTTCTTCGCGATTCCGGCCGGGTTTCGCGATAATGGCAAAAATGATAATTGATGATAAAAAAAACTATTGCGAATTTCGCAAAAATAATTATACCAGTCGATTCCGCTTAAAAAATTAATAATATATCACCCAAAAAACGAAAATCGAAAAAATTGGACTTACGCCTTTTTCTTGTTTCGCCCTCGATTTGTACATTGAACATGGAATACCGTATGTAAGAGATAGATGAAGAATAATGAGTAGGTATAATGCATGGTATTTATTGATTTCCGATATTTCCTTTTCACACAATCGAATATTTTAGCGAATAAAATGCACATAAAAAAACTTTAAAATAATCTGGTAAACTAGTGAAATCCACTTCGTCATAATAAAAAAAATATTTTGAGGTTAATTTTGCAATATAAGAGTCAAGATAATTAAATGTGTCTGAAGTTTTAGTTTTACATTACAAAAAAAATCATTTTAATCTGCTAATTTTTTTCTCAGTCAGCTAAATATGTATGTATATTTCATTTCCATCATCCTTATTAAGTTAAATTTAAAAAAAAAACATGAATTAATTCTTTTTCAAGAAAAAAAAATAAAAACATTTTTATGCATTTGTCAATGTCTCTTACTGGGTCAATAGATCGCGGGAGCAATAGATCTACATAAAGTGAAATGAAGCACGCGTAAAAATGCGTGAGAGAAATAAGTCATGCATATAAAACACATAATATGGTGAGATAACTTTCATCTGAAAGTAAAATTTTAAAGCGAATTAATCTTTTTCGAAAATTATAACTTATGCAATACCGAGACATATAAAACATTATAATTCCACGTGGCCTTCAGCGAATCTTGAAGATATCGTGGTGTGCACAGAAAAAGTTTGGCACTCGGACCTTTTCAGTCTCTACGTCGTAAACAAGACAATCAAACCAGCAGCGATCCATTCACTTTTAACATTGCAGCAACTGCATATGCAATTTTTACCATCCACGTCATGTCACCCAAAAAGCCAACAATCGCGCAACTATTTAAATTTAGCATTGAAATTTTAATATCAAAAATATTCATGTCTTTTCCCTCAGCAAATGAAATAAAAAAATGAAGTAATATTACCTATATCTACTAAAACCTACGAAAATTGAAAAACATAATGTATCGTAAAATTTGGATTGCGTAAATTTCGGAGAAAAATATGCAAATTTAGTTAATAAGCTTTATAATATAAGGATCTATACAAATAAATGCAATAAAAAATATTCTCTTAGAAAACATTTAATTTTTCTTATAAGCACATTTTTATTATAGCCATAATAGTTTTGTTTTCGACGTATTATTCATTTAAAAAAAGTGAAATAGAATGCAACGAAAATGATTCCGTTCATGGTACCTTACCTATCAATTAATTTAATTTATGTACATATATGCATACCCGAAATTAATGATTTTTAAATCATTTTTCGTTTTGTGTAGTGTTTCTTAAATTCTATATAGTATTTTTATTTGATTCGAAGCCTGTAGGGGAGGGCGGGACTAAAAAAGTCACTTAAGGGTTTTGAAAAAGCCTAAAATATCATATTTTTTAGCTAGATAGAACAAAATGGTCTGAGAAAGAGTTGTAGGGCAGTAAATTTTCTAAAGAAATGAACTATTTCGCTTTATCTATTTAGGAAATATGATATTTTGAGCTTTTTCTAAACCTTTAAGTGACTTTTTTTAACCCCGGTCTCCCCTATATTGTATAATGTTTTATATAAAATTAAATCAACTGGCTTAATTTATGTGAGATTCAATCAATAATTGTAGTTCACGCATTAAATTGCGTGTGCTAAGAAAGCCTACTATCTATGAGAAAATCTGAACTTGATCAAAATCAAACGAGATCCAAAATTAATCAACCGTAGACCATTCTCAATTTATTTAGACTTCAATTTGATGTTATATTACATACGAATGTAACATACAATACCTATTTCATTGGAAATCGGTGACGACAAAGCTATTATATTCAGAAAATATTAAAGAGAAAATCCAAAAAATAGCGCATGTTCATTCATTTAAAATGTGACGTCAATTGATGAACCAACAGTATTTCATCACAAATCAAGCAGAGTATAAAATTTTCTTTTTACAAGCTAACGTCCCATATATTGCTGATGTATGGGCAAACTAAAGTTTTAGGTAAATCAATATTTAAATGAGCATCAACATGAATGTGCGTAGTAAAGATAGGAAACTATGTACATGGAAATGCAAATGAATGAATAAATTTTAGATGATTATTTTGATACAGAGTCATTACTCTCTTTAATAAGTTTTCGTCATTTTAAATGACGTTCACATTATTTATACATGCGACAGAAAGAACTCAATGGGTTATACATAAATTCTCCATTCGTCACTATTATAAGCACACATAGACTTAATTGTTTAAGTTCTTTTCTGTCTTCAATAAATTTGCTTGTGTTAAAAAATGTCTCTAAAATCATTGTTCATCATATTTTTTTTTATAATTAAATGATCAACTGAATGAGATTAAAAAAAAATGTACCTTTCATTTGTGGAGAAAATAAACTAATATATGAGGAATGTTGTAAAATATATTGCATATTATTTTCTTATTCAGTGCTCGATGCTTCCGTGAAGGTACCAGTTGGAATTTACTTTGGGGATGTGTATCAGTTTGGTGATTTTGATGAGTGCGTGACAATTGTATCACCTGCCGACTCAGACCATCGTCACATTCAAGCTCAATATTGCCTAGCGGATGTTAGCATCGAGGGCTACAGAGTTCCCGCAACATCTGCACGCAACCGATCACGGGTAAGTTCGTGAAAGTTATTTTAATCTCTCAGGTAATTCCCGTGAGCATACAAATCAAATGGATTTAGCCATGACTCCGGCTATTTTGTGTATATTTTTGCAAAGACTTATGGAATTTTGAAGGTAGCGCGCCCTCCCAAAAGTAGTCAAATTAAATTTAATCAAAATCTCTTAATTTGTGGTTCTTTCGCATTATTCCGGTTTTAGTGAAATAAATAAAACTATGGAGATAATCACCATATTATTTCCGTATATGGCATGAGTTAGCACACAATATTTCTATATGTTTTGGGTTTTCTTTTAGGTAGGAGTGGGTGCACAAGTTCATTGGGGCATTTGCCTTCCTGCCTCGTGTACCGTGAAAGATGTTGAAGGATTTTTGGCCACAGCAGTGGGACATAGAGTTCAAGTGAATGAGAAATTTTGCCACATTGAACGACCTCTCGAGTTCAGCAATAGTGAGGTGCTCTTCATCTGCGTTCTCACGATGTTCGTAATGATTGTTATTGCAAGTACGGCACATTCCATTTACCAGTACTGCCACAATGACATCAATAAACCACGATTGCCACCGCTCTTTAGTGCAATACTTAAGTCATTTTCAATTACGGGTGGGTATGGAAGTATATTAGTTTGATTTTGACTATCAAGTGTGAAGTGTAGTATATCCGAGTGTATCTTATACGGGTTTACGATATAAAGACATTATATTATTATAAGATATTTTGCAATATTGCCTTTTGTAGGTATATATTTTAGAAGATGAGATATTATCACCTTGAGTTTTATTCTTGATATTAAAGGGTAATTTTTCATGGTTCTCAGAACTATGATAAATAATTAATTTGCACATTTGTATATTAATAAAATAGTGTGTGTGTTAAAAAATTTTATCTTAATTTGAATAAATTTTTTTAATTAAAAAAATAAAATTTAAAAATCAACCCGGATATGCTCTAAGATTTATGGAATTTTTGCAAAGTTTGACTTTAACATTGTCTAGAAAAACTAATTATATCATGTGATGTTCGTGAAATTTTGTGGATTGGTTCTAAAACTTTTCCGTTTTTGTTCAAATTCATTTTACTATAGATAAAAGGACATTACATTATTTATATGCTATTGAAGTAAACAAGATAAAATTGAAAACACACTTAATATGAACGATGCCTAACTACTGTACTCAAATTTTAAATTTTGAAAATACCTGATAATTTTTTTCGGATTAAAACTCATGCACTTTTACGCTTTATAATTATGAATATTAGTTGGTGTTCCACTTCGTGGCCAACACCAAGTATTGTAATCGTCGGAAAAACCGACCCTCTCAGATCGGGCTCAAACTTGGTATGAGCACGTTTTAGACATCCCACATTACGAAAATGGTGGTGGAAAATTTTTGATCCGGCCGGCCTGCCGTCCTGCCGGTGCGCCAAACTTTGCCTTATAGCTTGAGAACGGTAACAGATAGAGACTTCCGGTTTGAAGTTTTATATAGAAATGTGGGTGTAAAATTTCATTTTTTCGCATTTTTAAAATCCAAGATGGCCGCCGTCCGCCATTTTGAACTACTGTCATCCACTTCCCTTACAGCTAGAGGTCTGAAATTTTAGTATGTTGTAGTGCTCAGTGAGACGTTTTCATCAACAATTCATACTTAAAAATCGGTCAAGCGGTTTAGCAAATATGGCGGTCTAAAGCAAAAAGTGTTTTTTCGATATAACTCGAGAACGGCTTGACCGATTTTGACCATCTTAGTATCAAATGAAAGGTATTGAGAAGCCCTACAACTGTCTAGAACATTTCAAGTTCCAAAAACATCCGCAAGAGGCGCTAAAATCAAAAACAAAAATTGCCTAACTTTAAGGGGCAATATCTCCGAATCCCCATTAGGCAAATCTTTTAAATTTTGATATGTTGTAGCCTGACTCAATATCTTTCACCAGTCCGAAAATGAAGAAATTCTATGTCGCCGTTTAGAAGATATAGCCATTTGAAAAATTCTTGAATTTGAAAAGTTCTAAGAACCATATCTTTTGAACGGCTTGTCCGATTTCGCTCAACTTAGTATCAAATTAAAGGTTTTGCAATTCTCTACAACTTTCTAGAACATTAAAAACATCTAGAACCATTCCTTCAGGACAAAAAATGCGAAAAACTCTTTTTGTGAAACAAAAGTCCGCCATTTTGTGTTCTAGAGGTGACCTTGAAAATCGTTGAGATATATGTCAAATTATAGCTTATTTCAAGACCTTTCCAAAACTAGTCACGAAATGTCTGTAGGTGTTATAGAACTAGAGATATGACCATTTTTATGCATCAAATTGCTGAATTTCACAAAAAAATCAATTTTTCGTACTAATATTGCTCGCAAATTGTATTACAACGCATAAACAAACTTCTATACGTTGTGGGACACCAACTCTTATAACTGGACGCGTTATGATTGACTTTCTCAATGAAAAATTACTATTTTGCAGAGAATCTCATAAAATTGGTAAAAAGAGGATCTGATGATTTAGGATTGGGCTGTGTCAATGGAATCAAAACTCTTGCTATGACATTTATAATCGCCGGACATGCATTGGCTTTCATTGTCGGTGGACCAGTTCAGAATCCAGATTTTTTTCTGAAGGTAGGTACTTCTATAAGACAATATTTTTTTTAAATTACATAGCTTTTTTTATAGGTATACCTCATTTTGACTAATACGTTTTATATTACCCGCTATAAAACCAGCAAAGCCAATATATGCAGAATGCCTTTTTGCTCAATTCACCGCTCCTCGTAGATACTTTCCTTCTGCTGAGTGGCTTCCTCTTCGCCAGACTATTGCTCGTGGAGTTGGAAAAGCGAAAGGGAAAGGTGAATTTCGGCTTTCTCTACATCTTTAGGTATATTCGCCTCACACCAGCTTACATGGCTGTGCTCTTTCTCTACATGGTGATGCTGCACAAGCTCGGCTCTGGCCCACTGTGGGATGCTCGTATTGGGCTAGAGCAGGAGCGATGCTCAAGCTCGTGGTGGATTAATCTTCTCTACCTTAACAATTATCTTGGCAATGATAAATTGGTGAGCAATTTTGTCAATTCTGGTCATTTTGATTAATTTAATTTTAATTAAATTAATGTGATCCTTCTGCAAATCATTTTTATAGAAAGGAATGTTCTATAAATTGTTACATACCATATTCAACTCTTCCACAGATGTTCGTTCACTTATTGTTTTTTTTCTATTGACGCAGAAATACTCTGATACGATGTAAAATTTACTCGCAATTTTCACCCTCCTTTCCATCCACATACATTTTCTATGTTGAACCAATATACTCTTTTAGCTGAAATAATGATAAAATATGACATTAAGTAAAAAGAAAATTAATAAAAACCATCTGCAACATTTTCCATGGAGTCCATATTATATACAATCTGTATGAGAAAAAAAAGCTTTCTAAGCTTCTCGTTTCGTTTCTCATTGCTTTTGCTATTTGCCTCAGTAGTGTTCCATTTATTCCCTGATCAACCGAAACTTGTGTTATACAACTGAAATGTAACGTGGAATACATTTTGCAGTGCATGTTCCAATCTTGGTATCTTGCGGCTGACACTCAACTATTCATCCTTGCCCCATTGCTGCTGTATCCACTGTGGCGGTGGAGAAAGGTTGGCATCTACCTTTTTGCAGTGTCTGCCACAGTATCCGTTCTCATTCCCTTCGTTGTGACTTACGTGAATAATTTGGATCCCACTTTCCTAGCTTTTGCTGAGTGAGCCTTTTTCCTTATTATTTAATAAATTCATTTTATTTTCTTTTTTAATTTCGACCAGAAAGAATGCAACTTTAATAATAAAATTGCTCTTTTCAGTGAAATTGCCGATTTATCGGAAAATTTTTACTTCATAAATTACTACATAAAGACACATATGAGAGCGACAGCATACATCTTCGGTCTCCTCACGGGATTCATTGTGCACTACATGCAAGAGAAGAAGTGAGTTTTTATACGTAGAATAAGAAGAAAATCTAATTTAACTATTAAAATTTTCCTTCGCAAATTTCGAGTTAAAAATGTTTGATAATAGTTAATAAAAATAATGCTATAATTGCTCTATTATGTGTAAATTAATAATAGGCGGTAATAGACCAGCTGCATAAGCTCTGAAAAATTTCATAAACATAGAATAGGCTAGGTAAATTTAGATAAAATGTAGTTTTTATTATTATTATTTTTTACTATTATTATTAGAACAATTTTGTCTATGTATCTTTCATGCTCAATTAATAATTTAGTTTAAAGTCGGAAAATTATGAGGGTTTTTCGTACTAATTAATCCAGGATTTTCTCGCTTCTATACGGAATGGAAAAAATATAGCAAGTATTCCGTTAAGATATTGATTCTTTTTAAGATAAAATATGAACCTGAATAATTTTCTATCGTAAATTAAGTCCCAGAGGATTCATTTTAATTTTATTGAATGAAAGAGATGAGAATTTCATTTAAATTAATTCCTTTAGGAATGAAAGATAAAATTCACTATATATAATGTAGGTACTTCATTGAAACTAATTAAGTTTCTTTCAAACTTAATTGCAGTTTTTATAACTTGACTACAGATTTTTTTTTTATATAAATGAGTATTCTTTGCGTTTCTTTTCAGCCTGAGAATATCTACAAAATGTCACTATTTTTGTTGGTCAATAGCTGTTTTCTTTGGTGCTGCTTCGATGTTTTCTATTGTGATTTTCTATAATCCCAATTATGAATTTACACGTATTGGAAATGCATTGTACGCGGGTCTGCATAGGATGGGATGGAGCTTTTTCACATCATGGATTGTCTTTGTGTGTGTCACGGGTAGAGCAAAACCTCTTCACAGATTCCTCGCATCTCGCATTATGGCACCCTTCAGTCGACTCACGTACTGCGCCTACCTGACTAATGGACTTGTGGAGCTTTATATGGCCACGACCATCCGTACACCAAAATACCTCACGGTTCTCAATCTGGTGAGTGGTGATGCATTTTCTACACACCTTTCATAAAAGGGTTTCTCCCACACTCAAATTACATTCACTTTGCTCGCGTACAACAAATGAGCATTCTTTATAATGATTTTTTCGTACGATGCATTTGGGAAAGTGCACTGATTTTTTAATAAATGTTCCTCTTATTTTATGGGAGCACAGGCATGTCTCAGTTCACTTACACGATTTTGCGCACGTTTGGTGGTGTTACAGTGTTAGGATTCTTTTTGAGTAATACTAACACTTGAAAATAATTTTAAAACTTTTGAAATATATGCGTTAATGTTTGACGCCAACACCCTTGTAATCGATTGCATGAGAAATTTCGTGAAAGCTATCAATAGTACAAAGGCAGATTTAACATTCAATTAATTTCATTGTTGCCAATAAATTTAAGTCAATTGCAATATTAATTTAGGTTAGTAAGAAATACGTTTTCATGCTTTCATAAATTGGCAAAAATTATCAGTGATTTCTAATTGAAATGTGGACCTTTGAAAAGGCTTTTTTTTCACTTTTTAGTGTATACATAGAATAACTGATGAATTTTCTAAACAATAGTAGAGTCTTAATGGCATTCAATGGGTTTAGTGATATTATCCGTAGAGAGTTCGTATATTTTGAATTCAATTATATATACCTACCATTTATATGTATGGTAGGTATATGTATGTGGTTGCAGTAGTTTAAGTTTGGTTAAATAGTGTGACAACACATCCACGTTAAATCAATACGCAAATTAGTAAATAGAGCTGTAAATAAGGGTTACATCATTTCACACTAAATTATCTCCATAACATACATATAATTTTAAAAAGTGTAACACAAAATGTAATTGATTCAATAGATCGTTACCAATCATTGATAGTTAGAAGTGTATTAATAATAAACTTATTCATTAGTTAAATTAACTATGTTTTCATTTTTTTTTATATCACAGGGGAATTATCAGCAATAATGGCATCCCCTTCACCTATCAAATAAATAAATAAACAATTTTTTATATCCCACCTTTTAGCCCTGATAGGTCTATGAAACCGTAGTTTATCTTCTTAATATATAAAGCTGAAAAGTCTGTCTGTGGCACATGAACTCCTCCGAAACGGCTGGGCCGATCTTGATGAAATTTGGTATAGGGGTAGAGGGGGTCAATACGAATTGCAAGCGTTACATGGGATTCCGCCCCCACCCCCCTCATAACCGCCACTACATAAAAATTGATTTTTTTCCCATTTTCTACTTGCTGAAGGGTAAAAAAGCAGGATTTTTTATTTTTAAAATTTTTCGGGGTACCGTATTATTCATCGCCCCTACTAATATACGCCTCACTTCATAGCTTAAAATGGAGTTTGCTCACACGTGATTGGGGGCTCGGGTTGACTAGTATATCGAGAACTGCATTGTAAAACCGGCTAAGTCGGTTCGGAGCTCACACAGACAATGCAGCCCTCGATATGATATATATGACCGTACATAAACTTTAAGAGGAGCTTTACAACACTAAACAGATAATACATCTAAAATAAATTTACAACATAATCTTTTGAATAAATAATTAGATAATTAGTTTGATCCTCAAGTATAGTTTATATCGGCCAGACATAATTCACAATTGCGGAAAAACGTGAAATTTATAATATCAGGGTAACGTGGGGAGGTACGATTTTAAGAGGATGTGTCCCCAAAATAAATTGATGGTAAAAGCTCTTACAATTCTTCAAGTAGAGAGCTATATAAAAGCTCATGTCAAGCACGTACCTTTTTAAGGGGTTCCATCTAGTTTATCAATTGACTTGTGTGCTTTTACCTTCGTGACGTTATACAATTTTCCTGTCTGCAATTTTTCCTACCAAGCATCAGGGATGGTATTTTAAATGTGTGAAAGTGCATAGGTATCAAAAAAAATTATATGACGATGTGCACTATATAGAGAGCTCCGTATATTGGGTGAGATATTCGCAATATAAAATATTACATATATAAGATGGATTTTAGAAGTGGAATTTTCTTTGTGCTTTCTCCATCGATTGTATTTTACATTCAATGCAACCACATACAACTTTATAGGGGGGGGGTTCATGCAAAGGGTTCATCAATCATGCCGGCGGGGGAGACTCTCAATTTCGTTTCCTTTTAACTTTTTTCTACTTCGACCTCTCTCACATAAAGTGTTTTCCTTTTTTTTGCAGCTGGGTGATGCCTTTTCGCATACCATCCTCACATTCCTTGCCGCACTCATCTTGTGTCTTGTATTTGAATCACCAATTCACGGTATTGAGAAAATTCTCCTTCAACGTGGTAAGTCTTTGGATGCGGGATGGAAAATTCCCCGTGTACCTTTATGCGAATGATTTGCAATTTCTGTATTTGATTTATAGATCAACAGAAGAGAAAGAGAACCAACAATAGTCCCAGTACATCTGAGGAATCTGCATAGGAATTGAATGAACAGGGGAGGGCCTGACCGTTTGTAATGTCTTTCACCTCATTTCTATGGAGGAAAAATTCATGGGTCGTTCGCATCCCCTTCTCAACCAGTATTTAAATATATATTACATGGGAATGTGGCCCAATTTGGACCTTTAACCACCTTTTTTCAATCCATTATTTCTTAATATCGATAAAACTTTAAATACAGAAAGTTATGGGAGTAAAAAGGGCATTAAATGGACTTTAAAATTAAATCACTCAATCATTCTTCTACTCTAATAAAAGCTTCGGAGGTTCGGATTGGGCTACATTCCCTTACATACTATCTAGTTATATATAATTATTTTAAGTATACTAAAGGTAAGATTTTCTCTGATGACAAGTGTGATAGAGAAGATGTCTGAATAATTATCAATTATTATACTGAACCTCATCCCATTTTTGAGGAAAAAAACCTTTTTTTATGGGAAAGTTCATGAAAAATTTATATTTAGGGTAATTATTGCTTCTTTCTTTCTTGATTTACCAATGATATTCATAGTATATAATGGTGTGTATAAAATGTATCTTTTAAGTAGCTTTAAATGTCCTGTAAATATTTCTATTTATTTACAATATGTTATACCCGTCTCTTTTCTTTTATTGAAGAAAGAAAAAAAAATGTTCAACTTACTTTATTAACAGTCACAAACGGAAGAGATAAATAAATTATTGTTGTAAAATTTACACTGATGTATGTAATTTATTTCACAACAGGACGATCCTATTTCGTTCGCAGTGGGTGATGAGAGTTCCCTTGAGGAGAGTGTGTCATATGCAGAATTTCGAATCGGTAGGCCTCTGTTGAACACTGATTACATCTTTCCAGAATGGTTTTTTTTTCAATTTACATAAAAATAGTTTATATTGTTTTTTTAGAAGAATGTTCTCTTGAGCTTTTAATAAATGGAGACAAATTATTTCCTTTTACTATCTTTCCTTTTTTTTCAATTTCTCTTTTAGAGCCTGCATTAAAAGGCCTTTAGAAATTAAAACGTCTTTGTGAAATCATGAAAGTTAGTTTCATCCAACTGTGTTCCATAAAATGTTTTAATGAATCCACAGCTTATTTGCAAATGAAAAATAAGAATTAATAGAGGAGTGGTGAGTTTATATTTTCGGCACCTAAAATCAATGTTAAAATTTACTAAACCTCTGTTTCAGCACAAAATACCTCCTATACACAAAATAGCTGCAACGAAAATTCCTTGATTTAACTTTATGCTTGTCACTGTGTACATTTTGATGGAGGTTTAATTCCTGTGGTAGGTATTATGGGATATATGAATATTCTATTTTTCATTCTGAATAAAAAAAGATTTTCCGGCGCTTAAAATTCCTGTTCTGCAGAACGAACAATTGTGATTTTTATGAATTTCTCAACTGAGCGGAAAAGTTAATTTTCCGCTGTAGTATAATTTTTGTTGATTATTTTCGTTACTTTATTTGGACACTCTCCTCGGGGAAAAATATCTTTTTGAATAAAAAATTGGCGTGAGTAGGGGAGGGCGGGGCTAATAAAGTTACTTAAGGGTTTAGGAAAAGCCTAAAATATCATATTTCCTAGCTAGATAGAACAAAATGGTCTGAGAAAGAGTTGTAGAGCAGTAAATTTCCTAAAGAAATGAGCAATACATTTCGCTTGATTTATTTGGGAAATATGATATTTTGAGCTTTTTCTAAACCCTTGAGTGACTTTTTTAACCCAGCTCTCCCCTATGGTAAATGACAAAAATTAAATTAAATGATGAGAGACTATTTAAAGTTTTACCAGCGTCGTGATCTCCTGGTAATTTCTTTCTCCTCCTCAATTTCTTCCCCGTTTTCTTCCTCCTCTTCTTCCTCATCTACTGCCTCATCCTCTTCATTGGCCCCAAGGTTGTCTTCATCAGGTGTCTTGCTGTAGTTGTATCTCTTTGCGTACGATGATGGTCTTTTGGGGATGAATTCTTCATTTCTAATTGATGTCGGGATTGTGGGTGAAATTTTGCGGATATGTTAAATAGAGAAAATAGTTGAAATACCTTTCATCTATTCCCCAAATGTCATCCGTGGCCTCTCCTCCACCCACATGTCCTTCCGGCTCGTCGTCTTCATTCTCCTCGGCATAAAATTGAATTTTCCTCTTTGGTAATTTCTCCTTCACTTCATCCTGCTCCCCGAAAATATCCTCAATTTCTTCCTCTGGCTCCCCAGTTGCCCTATCCGATTGTTCCGCTTCCGCTGGAGAGTCTGTGGCTGGCTGTGCGTCTTCCGCTTCTGCGGCATTGAGCAGTAGAGCTTTCACACTGTACATAGGCAAGTCGAAGATTAATGAGAGTGCTGTCGCACAGGCGATAATTGCTCCAATTTCCACCCAATCAAGCTGGAAGTAGGAGATGAAAAGTTTCATGAATGCCATTTCAATGGCATTTTTTCTATCGCAAAAAATCTCTTACAAAATCTGATAGGCCAAATGCGTCTGGATGTTGCACCGTGGCTGCCGTAGTATTGAGCACGATGAACTCGACAAAATACATGGCATAGGAGATGCGACTCATGAATATCATGGGCTTCGAAGAGAGGATATCACTGAGAATGCCTGGTAGAAAGAATAATAAAGTAGGTTTTTCACTCTGTGATTAATATTCATAAACCCATACACGGCAAGTTTACAGAGCCACATACTAAACTGCAAATTTTCAGTACGTCACACTTGCATTCAATTTGCATACGAATGGATATAAAATGTACAGTGTATTTACACCATCATTCACAATGTCATTTTTTTCTTTTATATGGAAAACATAAAATGCTGCATTTTTTTAAAGAGTTAAATCAAAGATTTCTTCAATGTCTTCAATTGTATATATAGAAATCAAATGAAAAGAAGCATAAAAAATCATACATAATTTTTGTCAAGGTGATTAAAATTATGTTTTTGCAAATAATTTTAAAAGAAGCTATACTGGTTTTTTTGTGCCTGAAACGGCACAAGAACCCATGAAATAACTCTCTAAAATTCACATTCGCGTAAAAGGGTGATTGTATTGGAGAATTTTTGTTCGCTATTATGTAATTATCTTCTTACTAAATAATTTAGTTGACTAAACTACAAGCCGAATAATTAAACTAATTTGTCAGTTGTCGTATTGTATTAAAATTTAGTAATATTTACTCACGGAGTATTACGTTTCATAAAAAGAGTGAAGGCTCGTGTATAAAATATCAAGACTAAGGATTAAGAGATGTTTAATATTACATATTAATATCAGGAAACTCTATTTTAATGTACTTTCTCGTTAATTAGGTGAATACATCCACCTAATTAAAATGAAAGCTGAAAAAAATAAAATTTGGTCATATCTCGTAGCTTTAGCTTTTTGTAAGGAATCTATCATAAAAAGCTCTTGAACTACATATTCCAGTTCTTCTCATATTTTTATTCATTTGAGGTTTCAACATCCAAAATTATGAAGTTAATTCGGACTAGTAACCTCACTGGGTTTGCAAATTATCTTTTCATTTACAAGCTTCTTCAAATTAACAATTTTCCTTTTGCAAAATTCCTTCATTCTGAATCTATTTATTCATATACATAATTCTCTGAGGTGAAAAGGATGAAGCAATTGTCTCATTTCATATAGCTATGTGTGTGTTTATACCCCTTATGAACACTTTATCGCCACAGTGTATCCGTCAGTGTAGGTGATATGGTGGTAGCAGGTTGATAGATTTATATACGTTGTATTGGTGTAGCAAAAAATTAATACATGTATCTCACACTATGTATAAATGTAACTAATAATGTTGTGAAAATTAAATTTCACCCTGAAATTTGCATTCATAATCTTTCCTTTCTTTTACGTTCACCTCCTCAAGTTGAACTTCTGTTCTAATTTAATTCATTTTCCACCCCAGAGCTATGGGAATTTATCGTTCAACTCTACAGAAATGCATTTCAGCAATCATTTTCGTGAACATGAATTGTTGAATCCATCTCACAAAAGCTCTCTCGCTTTAGAAGGAGACATATCAAATTTTGCCGTATATATACATATATATACACAATACATATATACCTACGGAGAAACGCTCTATACATATAACAAATTGTATATTGATTGTATTATATGGGGTGCTTAACTGTGATACAATCTCAATTTTCTCGTTACAAATTGAATTAAATCCTGTCTTGATTCGGATGTCTCTTCTATTTGTTTCACCTGCTACATAAATAAAATGTAATAGATATGGCAAAGAGAAGTATTCTAATTTACATTGTGCAAATTTCTTTGTATGTTTATGACGTGCCGAATGATCGCAGAATGTATGCAGCTTTGTTATAAAATTCGATATAATATCATATACTTAAGTACATTTATAATGAACTTATTTAGAGCTTTAAGCGACAAGACAACTAAGCGAAGTATCTGAGAGAGCGCAAAATTAACTTTTTCAGAGAGTTTTCTCATTAAAACTAATTATGACTTAACAACTTAGTGTTTGGAAATCATTTTGTGTAACACGTTTCTTGTGTAAAATCTCAATTAGTTGTTTATTGATGCATGAAAAGCAAATGATCGTCGTGATCATTGGTGCTTATAATGAAGATGCATTTCGGTCACAATAGTATAATTATAGGGGCTTATCTTGTGGCATATGTAACGTGTATACACATATGTTTAAACTAAAAAAAATTCAAGCACATATACTTTTACGTTTCTTTATGCAAGAAATTACCATATAATCTTACCTCCATTCCCGGAATTGCACGCAAAAACAATCCAACTAATGGCAATGGTCCAAATGAGTGGTGTCCATGCAGTAGACTTGGCCATTTCAGTGGGATCATAAACATAGTCGCGTCGTGTTATGTCCCACTGAGATGCAAAGCACCATGTGAATGAAATGAGGCATGAAGCCCACCCGCCGTACTTTATTCCATCTGAGAGGCGAACATTCCTTCCAGTTTGATGAAGCATCATACCCAGCCCAAGGCCTCCCATGTAGGGAGTTATACGATGTAGAAGAGATCCAAAGGAGAGATTGATGGTTCTATGAATTTGTGATAACCTGCAAGGGGTCCAAAATTATATATTTTGATTATAAAGGAAATGGCAGAAAAAAACACAAGAAAATTTCGTTTAGTCTAGATTTTGCCTCAGATTGTGGTAGGTATTATTTTTGGTCATAACATAAAGCTCGTGGCTTTAGCTATTGTAGCGCCCGACTCACTATCCAGCGAATATTAACCTAGCTCATAGAGTGAGTACCCTTAGATTGGCGGTAACTGTAACGGCTGCCCTTCCCTCGGCAACGGCTTCTGCCCCCAGGTTACAAACCCTCAAATAGGTGAGAGAGAGTACGAGAATCCTCAAGAGAATATAGGAGAGCACTGAGTAAGCAATTAGATGAGAGAGTAGAAAGGAGTGCTGATGAGAGTAGAGTTAGTCGGAGCTCAGCCTTGTGCGGGTATGGCTGCAAGCTCAAAGTGCTCTTAGGGTTAATTCGAGGACGAGGGTGGAGGTTACTGGGGGAGTTGACCAAAGCCCTGTGGCGCCCCCCTATTCAGGGCGCCACACTATGTATTTTCCTTATTCTTTAATTTATGTGTAAAAATGTTATATATTTTTTTTATTGAAAATACAGTTTACCTATATAAAGAGAAAAGTTAGTCAAAGATAGTTTAGATTAATAACTAAATTTTAATATATAATAAAAATCAACTTACTTCATTCCATGAAAGATCCAGGGTGAAAGACGATTTTGCTGTGTGTCAGAAAATCTCGTGGCTGCTGAGAAAGCATGTAGAAGCCCAAAGAGTCCCAAACCCATTACTGGAGATCTGTACATGAGCCAAATGACGAGTGGTGATAAGAGAAACAGTTGGAACTCAATGGCTAGTTGTGTTGTATGCGGTGAACATGATTTCTCAATGTCGCCCCAATTGTTGATGAATAGAAAATTCTTCCAAGAGCTTTCTTGGCAAATATCCGAATTCTCCTCAATAATATCCCCCCAGAGTGGACCTGATCCTAAATGTGGCCATATCCAGGCAGTAAAGAGCGTAGATAGAGCCAATAGGGGTAGAAGACGTAAAACTCTCCCCAAAATTCGTCTAATCCACCGAATTCGTCCGTAAGTTTCGAAATCCGTGCACATGCTGTATGCAACGAGGATACCACTGAGAACAAGGAAAAGATCCATAGAGAGAAGAGGTGATCTCAGTGGCAACGTTGCTGGGTTATCGAGTGTTTCTGTGAGGGCAATCCTATTGGACCAAGGCAGTCGTACAACTTGTAGTGTCTTTAGGGTGAGAAAGATGGAAAGTGAGGCAATCGTCTTGAGGCCATGAATGCACCCAATTTCTCCGTCACGCAAATGCACCAAATCCCTGAGTGTTTGCCTCATTGAAAATGCCATTAGTACCTGATTCACCATTTCCAGTGGTTCTGAAAATTTATTTGAAAAATGCGGAACTATAATATTTTTTGATTTGTGCATGGCAAATTTGACACAGATACATATTTTGCATTAAGTTTGATGCTTTATTTGCCTTAGGTATGTTATTTATTTATTTTATTTGGTAAATGCAATCCAACATAGGGAAGACTAAGTCAATAGAATTTTTTTTGTTTTATTAAAAAGGAGTTTATTGTCATTATGTTAAAAACATCTATAATGTAGTTTTTATAGGGAAAAATATAAAATATGTATTATATTTTGATTTATATCATTTAAATGGCGTAGTTAATATTTTGGGAGAAAGTAAGGGATTTATTTTTTAATTCAAATAGATTCAGTTAGCCCCTATCTTTGTTGTTATCAAGGTAAAACTTACCTGTATTGCCCTCCTCTGGTGGTATTGCTACACTTTCACCTCGTTTCCCATCCTCATCATTTCCATCGACAATCTCAATCACAATAGCTGCTCTCTTCCATTGAATCCACCAATCATTCATTGTGGCAAGAGTTGCAATCACAAGGACAAAGCATACCCCAGCAATGGTAGCAGTGAGTTGCCATTCAGTCTTTAGAAGATTATTCCAGTCCTGTTTTTTCTTCACATAGCAATCTTCATCTTTAAGATCAACGAACACTGTTACTCCCGTTGCGTTATAGTCTTCAAGTGTATCATCGAGGAAATCCTCAATATCCGCAGCACTGCATGCAGCTGGTACGCATATACCCCAATTAAATATCGTAAAGCGTGGTAGGAAGTGATTAGGATCCGCAAGAGAGCTTCTCAGGAGGGATTTTCCTTGAATAAGGTGTAGTGGTAACTTCAAATTTTCATCTTCAGCCTGCAATTCAATGGATGCCAAGCAATATTTTCCCTGAATTCGCACAGAATCCTTTTCAGTGACTTTTACGCGTGTTGCAATATCCGTACACAGATCATAATTACCAAGCTGATTGATATTTCCCTGTAGAAGACCTGAACTGATTTTTCCCGTTGCATCGAGCACTGCATGAGAGAATGAGATAAAATTCTTTTTTCACACATGTACATATACCCAATATTTATGACAAATTTTCATATATTTATTTTGTTTTTAACATCATCCTTTTTATGCACCATAAAATTGCAATAAAAGAAGAATTTAGGAATGATGGCAATTTTAGAGACCATTTTATATGCATATATCTTACAAAATATTTATTTATATAGATTTAAGCTGCTCCATAAAAATTGATTCATCACTCAATCACTCATATCATACTTTGTGCGACAAATCCTTTGTAGCACTTGACTGGAAATCAATATCACAATGGCAAAACGAGGGCTGCATTATAAAACCGGCTAAGTCGGTTCGGAGCTCACGCCGACTTAGCCGGTTTTACAATGCAGCCCTCGAAAAGCAATAACATGCTAAATTTTATATGTAGGTATTATATATAGGGTAAATAGAATTATATATTATGTAAGTATATTCGCATATAAAATGTCTGTCTATTTTCATAAAATATAGGTAGTATCTGTGTTATTGTTTCAAAATGTGAATTCATTATTTATTTCAATTTGCAGTTTCTGGCATGAATTGATTTAAAAAAAAAAGAAATCAATTGACTCTATTTGTTATTATAATGTGTGGAAAATTGCAATTTCTCGAGCATCAAGTGTGTGGTAGATAGCTATACATTGCAATTTCATGGAAATTAATAATTGACATTTTTTATTTAAACAGGTTAAAATTTTATCCTCTTCAAATGAATCTCGTTCTACCTGCATTTTTTTAGCTCTCGAATTATTCCATTTCCAATGAAAGTTTTCGGTAATTCAATTAATACTTGCTTAAGGGTCTTATATGTATACCTATTAGGGCTTTCTATTTTCATTTTTAGGCAAATATTTGCTGCCTCTTTTTTATAGCTATACTAAAGGGCCCTTTATATTTTGTCCAAATGGATGGGGTTCAGACTTTCGGGACGCAGTTTCTTAAAAATATAAAATGAACATGTGCCAAATATTAGAACTCTGGAATTTCACCAGAAATGTATTAAAATAATATTTTGTTCATCATTGTTCAATATTAAAAAAAAATTAAAGCGACTTCATGTATTTTTTCCCTAAAAGTAAAAGAAATGAAGGTCGTTAAGATGTCGATTAAGATCGAAAAGAAAGAGAAGAAATTACTTACTTTGAAAAGCCCAGAGTTTCTGCCCTCGAAGTTGTCGCTGGAAAATTTGACCCTGCCTTCTACAGTCAATATTTTCCACATTGGTGTAATTGGGAACAAATGATGGTAAAAAGAGGAGTAAATCTTCAAAATCATCCGCTGATAGAGGTCCTTTGGATTTTTCTGTAACCTTGACATCTTGTTGTTTTTCTTTCTCCTTTTTCACCTTTTTGTTATCTTCGTCATCGTCATCGTTGTCATCGTCAAAGTTGAAAATTAAATTAAATGGCTTCCGGTTGAGGTATGATTTCCACAAATTTCCATTGAGTGGTTCACTTTTGGGTGCCTCCTTGAGAATTTCCTGATTCTCAGCCTCTCTTACTGATTCCATTGCACTGAGAAATTTGCTTTTCTTGTCCGAGAAAACTCCATAAAAATTCCACCAAGCTGCTTCCAATGATTTATCATCGTCTTCGTCATCCTCGTCGTCATAGTTGTCCTTTTGTGTACTTTCCACTTTGGAAACTTTCTTTTTCATTCGTTTGGGAGGCATATCCTGCTGAATCTTCGTCTTTACATTGCTGTGGTGTACTTTTTCGAATCTGTACTCAAGTTTTTCATCATCGTCGTTGTCATCTTCATTCCCGATATCTTCGCGGGCATCATTGTCGTCATCATCGTCTCTATTCAATTTAGTCGATAGGTGAACTTTTTGCAGAACATCTCGAACCCGCGGATTCTTCCGCCAGGTGTTTGCTGTGCCCGTCTTATCGGCACGCGACACCCCAGCTGATGGAGATGCGGTCAACTTGAACCCATCACTGGGCTGCACCAGCATCAAGCACACCACTAACAGGATCAGCACATTGAAAAATATAAATAGCCACCGATCTCGTCGAAATGGTGACACCAACATTAAGGCCTCTTGCACTCAAATTCAAGAGATTCTCTCAAAATTATGCCACACTTATTGCACCAATCTCTTCTAGAAATCTAATGGATAATCATCACGATTTTCCCAATTCCGTAAATTTTGTACTGCCCCTATAGTGAACCTTATTCTTAATGGAGGGAGAAAAAAACTGGGAGTTTTTTTACGTAAGATCGCGTCGCGTTTATCGTTTCCCAGTCACCCGCGAAGTTTCGAGAGGAACTGAAGAAAATCAGAATGGTAAAAATAGATTTTCCACCGAACGCACGGCGATTTTCTGTTAAGTCTGACGGGAAGGAATGAGTTGAAGACATCTCGGCGGGGTATTTTTATAAATTTTTCGGCTACATTCGCACACCTTGCGAAAATTAAAAGGAACAAAACTTACAAAGTAAATAAAGAAAAATTTTACAAAGATGCGGAAGAAATGTTTACGTAGTTTTATGTTTTTTTTTTTAATATATTTTTTCAGGTTTTCAAAAGAAAGTCTGCTATATTTTTTGAAAAATATTTTTTTAACTATTTTATTCACAAAAACTAAGACGATATGAAGAAAGCTTAAACTTTTGACCTAAAAGCGAATTATATTTTGTAAATTTCGAATGTAGTAGGTAAGCAAATTTCAAACCACGTGAAATGGAGATTAAACGAATATCTTCCGTTTATTGTTTTTAACTGATTAAGTAAAAAAAATTCTGCATAAAATCTGCAAAAAATGTACAAACTATAATTAAAAATTCTTTTCACATCGAATTATAA
Organism: Lutzomyia longipalpis; assembly: GCF_024334085.1. Lineage (NCBI taxonomy): Eukaryota > Metazoa > Arthropoda > Insecta > Diptera > Psychodidae > Lutzomyia > Lutzomyia longipalpis. Next base: position 20,858,681 of record NC_074708.1, read on the forward strand.
GTCGAAGTTTTCATTGAATTGTGCAATTTAAATATTTGTGAAGTTTTAAGACACACAAGCATAGAGCAATAAAAATTGTGTCTATTTGCATTTTATACATTGTCGCGTCGCATTTAACATCTCTCTACCGTGCGTGAAATGCAGACTGCAGCCAAGAACGAGCAACAAGTGGTTAAGGGAAGTTGAGTCATAGTAAGGAACAGCTATACTTATAATCAGAATTTAATTTATTTTCATAATATATACCATTTTTCTTGCTTCCTTATGATGAATTATAATGAGTTTCATAATGGTGCAAACTGAGAAAAATCTATACAGCTTTTATTTGCTATAAGAGAAAATGAGAGAATGGTCTTTTTCATTCATTGTGTTCAACTGCTATATACTAATACTGCCATCTTTCTAATGACAAAATCACACAGGTTTCAATTAAACTTTTAATAGACTTCATAACTTCTCATTCATAATCTGTTCGTTCCCAGACTATTTAAAGAGTTATTTTTTTCGTGAAATGTATCAATTATTACTTTTTTCTCATTTTCTTCATCTATCTTGTTATTTGAGTAAATTCCAAGTGCTTGCAGTAAAGTTTCATTCTTGATCAAAATTCAAATACATGTTTTTGCTTTATAATAATTTAATCTAAATGTAGGTAATTTATTTTTCTTCAATATTAAATATGTGTAGTCATAGATGTGTGATTTTATTTTGTTTTTTTCGTCATATTACATATTTATTTTAACTTTTTACTTTCAATTTAAATACCTTTTATGTGGCGGGGACTAGAGTTTTTTTTTACATATTGATAAATATTGCATTTTACTATTGTATAGCAAATCAAATAAATTAATATTTTTTGGAGATCAAGCGAAATATGTGGATTTCATACAACGTGATTTCGTGATAATTCTAATGCTATACCAATTGCTTTTTTCGATGTTTTAAGAAAACTTTTTCCAATTCAAAATAAATATTATATTAATTTTTTAGGTGAAATACAGGTGTTGCAATTAGTAAATGCAATAGCGAAATGATTTTAGCTCTTTTTCTCAAGCAAAATATTGGGCCTAATTCAGCGACCAAGAAACCCTTGAAATCTTTGAATTTTGTACTGAAATTTCAAGATTTCAAGCGAATTTCAAGGATTTCTTGAAAATTTCAGTACAAATTTTCAAAATTTCAAGCATTTCTTGGTTGCTGAATAGAGCCCATTATTTCATTCTTTGTTTCTGGAATTCTTGGAATTTATATGATTAAAAGTGCTTTATGAATGAGAAAATAGATTTTTCCACAATTGGATTCACTATTTGAAGCTCATCCTGTAATTCTTTGCATTCATGCAATCCTAAATTGCATTTTGCTGTATTTCAATTTTTTTCTAAAGATTTTGGCGATGAAAAGTGAGCAAAAATTTTGCTATAACATCATTGAGGATTTTTTATTAAAATTTTGTAAATGGCAGAAAAGAAGGGAGTCCCTAAATATGGAGATTTTTTTTACAATACTATTATTACTTCTTTACTTCATATCTTTCAATATATCGTCAATATATTTTTTTTTAAATAAAAAGATTAATATCATCATAAGATTTAGTTTCAAATACAAAATTATCATATTGGTTTATCATTCGCTATGTACAGAATGAATTTACAATACTCTCTGTCTCAATTTAGTAGTGGTAGCATAGAAGTAGCTTAAAAACAAATTCGGGCAAATATGTTCAACAATTAAAAAAAAAAAACATGGGATTAATGATGATTTTAGGCACAAAATACATAGAATTATTAAGTTTACCATTAGCAGTATTTACTTTTTTATATTTCTCAACATCACATTTTATGTTGTAGTAATATTTTTTTTAATACGTTGTCTTTTTCGTTATCTGTTATTCCTTATTCATTTCATTTTACCGTTAACATCATTCGATATTTTGTTTTTTGACCAATACAAATATTTTTGTGAGAACTACGTAAAATTGGTTAAATATAAATTCATTTCTTTTTATTTTTATAAGTTTCATAGGACTAAATAACCATTTATATCAAAAGAAAAAGGGAGCAATATGATATAAAAAGAAAATCACAAGATTCCTTTCTGTAGAGAATTTTCAATAGAAATATTTTCCTGTTTTTTTTTTAATCATGTTCTCTTTCTGCTCATTGCATCACGATATTATTTTTTGAGATTCTTTTCCTTATAATATATAGTAATATTCTTGGACCCAGTAAATCCTTGCGCCATATTCTTTTTTTAAATATCGACGCTCCCGATGAACCATATTCCTGTGTTAAAAGATAGGAATATGGTTCATAATCTTCGGGCACGTCGATATGTATATATGTATATATTTTTTTAAATTCTAATTATAATCTTTAAAATCTTTTATTTTTTTTTATAATATTATGTATCTCAAAAATGCATTTTTTTTAAAATAATTTAGTTGATTTTTAAATATTACAAGTAGGTAATTTCTTTTATTTTTAATTTTTACAGAGGCTGTCAGGAAGAATACGAAAAAATTTTGAGAAATTTTGCAAAGAAGAACAATTTAGACAATAAGACTTTAGATATAGTTCGAAATGAATTAAGAAAAGTACTAGGGTCCCAAAAGTGAACGAAATTTTAGTTTCTTTTATGATAGGAAAAATTGCTTTACCTCTTTATAAACTTTAGTGTTTATTTTGTTAGGTTGTTTATAAAAGAATTTGGAATATGGGTATTTAAAGATTTAATTTTTCCTTAAGATGACATGTGACATTTTCACGAATTCAAATTCGTTTTCTAATCTTTTATAATTTTATAAAATTTTTAAAAATTGAAAGATTCTTGGCAAGATTATTTTGTTTTCTATAATGTATATCACTGAAAACGTCGGTAATTTTGATTTAAAATTTTCTACACAAAAAATTAAACGCAATAAATTCTATTACAAGGATTTGCGAATTCTACTATGTATTATTTAGTTCGCTTAACATTTGCAGAATTAGAATGCCTAATGAATTTCTTATTCACAAATCTGGAATAGGTTGAGTTACAAGAAGAGTTTTAGAACTTTTCATACAATTTTTATTGACTAAACGTTTTTTTTAATGTAATAAGTAAATTAGAATGGACCAATCTGAGTTCATGTTCAATTGATCTTTAACCAAAAATGCTTTATAGAAATAAAGAAGGTTATTAAAACAAAAGTCAATCATAACGCGTCCAGTTATAAGAGTTGGTGTCCCACAACGTGCAGAAGTTTGTTTATGCGTTGTAATGCGATTTGTGAGCAGTATTAGTAGGCAAAGGTGATTTTTTTTGTGAACTTCAGTAATTTTATGCAAAAAATGGTTATATCTATGGTTCTATAAGACCTACAGAAATTCCTTGACTAGTTTTGGAAAGGTCTTGAAATAAACTATAATCTCACATATATTTCGATACATTTCAAGGTGACCTCTAGAACACAAAATGGCGGATTTTTGTTTCACCAAAACAGTTTTTGGCATTTTTTGTCTCGAAGGAATGGTTCTAGAGGTTTCTGATGTTCTAGAAAGTCGTAGAGTTTTGCAAAACCTTTAATTTGATACTAAGATGAGCAAAATCGGACAAGCCGTTCAGGAGATATGGCTCTTAGAACTTTTCAAATTCAAGAATTTTTCAAATGCCTATATCTTCTAAACGGCAACATAGAATTTCTTCATTTTTGGACTGGTACAAGATTATTAGTCCTGCTACAACATATCAAAATTTAAAAGAAATCGATAATGGGGATTCGGAGATATTGCCCCTTAAAGTTAGGCAATTTTTGTTTTTGATTTTAGCGCCTCTTGCGGATGTTTTTGGAACTTGAAATGTTCTAGACAGTTGTAGGGATTCTTGAAACCTTTCATTTGATACCAAGATGATCAAAATCGATCAAGCCGTTCTCGAGTTATATCGAAAAAACACTTTTTGCTTTAGGCCGCCATATTTGCTAAACCGCTTGACCGATTTTCAAGTATGAATTGTTGATGAAAACGTCTCACTGAGCCCAACAACATACTAAAATTTCAGACCTTTAGCTATAAGGGAAGTGGTTGACAGTATTTCAAAATGGCGGACGGCGGCCATCTTGGATTTTGAAAATGTGAAAAAATGAAATTTTACACCCACATTTCTATAGAAAACTTCAAACCGGAAGTCTCTATCTGTTACCGTTGTCGAGCTATAAGGCAAAATGTGGAGTCCAGGCCGGCCGGCAGGCCGGCAGGCCGGCCGGATCAAAAATTTTCCACCACCATTTTTGGAATGTGGGTTGTCTAAAACGTGCTCATACCAAGTTTGAGCTTAATCTGAGGTGGTCGGTTTTTCCGACGATTACAATACTTGGTGTTGGCCACGAAGTGGAACACCAACTAATCTTTAAATCCGCATATGTTTGTCTATTGGACATTAAACTTCAATAATTTAATTTGCATGTTACTAAAATTTCGCCAATTTTAGTTCACTAATTCAATTTTAACCTAAAAATTATTTTCTCTTCAAATGAATGCGAATTTTGTAATCACGGTACCTTCATATATCGCGTCTTTTCTTCCAGACTTTAAGAGTTTACCCGATTTTATTGAGTGTGATTGTCTTTAAGGATAGGTTTTTATGTTAAAAATGCTCTAAATTGTTGGAAAATTTTCTCAAAATTTCAATGAGGAATATTTTTTTTTTAAATTTTTTTTGTGTTGTCTCACATAAAAGATAATTTACCTGAAGTATATCCAAGTCTATTTAATTTAATTTTTCAAGATTCCTTTTTTTAACAACTAATTACCTATGTCATTTTTTGTATTTAACTAAATGTAATCAATATATTTATATATGTGTATAATGTACAAACTCTCTTACCAAAGGGATTGTCATTAGCTAAATGTACAACACTATAGATAGCAACTTCATTTAACTTTTTGTATCACTATTATTAAGTCGAATTGACCTATATAAAAAATACAGAGAATATTTTGAAAACTTCTTCCACACCGCACATGTTTTCTTTTAGGTTTCGTTTCAACCACTCATGTATGTATATATGTGTATTTGCATTTTTTTTTAAATCTTTATTACATTGCATAATGAAAAAAAAAATAAATTGGATTTTTATAGCGTGAGAAAATATCATGGTATAAAATATTTGTCTCATTTTTACTATCGGTTATTAAAGAGAGAACTAATCGAAACTTTTTTATTAAAAAACGTTTTCTATGTATCTGTATTTCTTTTTTTATTTATTACATTACACTCTAAACGTGCAGTATAATTCACTTGTCTACTGTTGGTCGTTATTGCGAGCACTTGATATTAATACTTAATATTTTAATAATATTTAATCCATAATCATACACTAGAAAGGTGTTGTTTTGCAATTATAGGATTTTTTTTATATTATGATGTAGAGCTCAGGGGCACAAGAGCTCTTCATCATTTTGATGATTTTTCTCTGACTTCCTAAATAAAGATATTACTCATAGCTTATGCATCTCTGTTTAATAACTGAATAAATTAATAAAAATGAGTATGCTGTCTAAAATGTACATTATTATGCTTTATACGTTATCTTTACTTTAGCATTTTACTATTATTTTTTTTCCTTTTATTTATATATCACTACTTTTTTTCAAACAGAAGAAGCAAAATCTCGTATGCAGATTGGGCACATTGTTCCGCTTAAGAGATATGCATTTTTTTCTTCAGAATAAACATACATAAAATATATGTAGGTATATTTAAGTATATATATGTATATACCTTTTTATAATTTTTGCATTATATATATTATTTCCTTACTAAAGAAGAATATATAACTTAAAATATTCTAATAATTTCATTTCTTTAAGTAATTGACGTTTTTCATAAATCTACTATTATGTAGTTTTCTTAGGGTACACATTTTTACTTCTCTTTATAACACGTTTTCTTGCTTTCTTTTTTGTCTCATTTTGGAAATTTTTAATTTTTTTTAAAATTTTCTTTGTTGACATAATGACGTAGAAAAATATCATTTCTTTTGTTTTCAACTCCCACGCCTATAATTTTCATTTTAATTTTGATAGCGAAGAATGGGTAAAAGTGAATAAAATATTACTTTCGAGTTTTAAACTAATAACGGAATTTCATAAAATTTACAGAGTGATAAACTACGGAGGGTACTTCAGCACTAATATTAAATTGATTTTGAGCATTACATGTACATATGTATTATATTATTGAAATTCTATGGGAATTTTTTTATCGCTACATACTCTGAAACACAAGAGTTTTTTAAAATTTCGCAAATTAGGATCAATTTGCCTAATAAGTTTCATTAATCCAATTATTTTATATACATTTTTTTATATTATTTATTTTGCTCTAAATATTAATATCACGCTTAGAACAGTATGGAATGTATATCTTTTTTATCATCGTCCTATTCAACATGATATGTGGGTAATTAATTTACATAGTGTTTTTTTTTTGCTTTTATTTTTTGTATTTTGAACAACAAAAAATAAATTAATAGAGCAATTAGTAGATTACATGAAAAAAAAAATTGAAGCCAAAGGAGGTAGCTACTTAAAAAAAAGGACGTTACTGATATAAGTGGGATATTTCTGTTTTTTTTTTCATAAATAAATTTTATACATGGACAATTTTAAATTAGAATAAAATGACGTCAAATCTATAAATATGCAGAATACTTCCTCGAATCATCTTGTTATGTCAATAAATAAAAAAAGGGCTGATTTGGAGATTATTTGTGTGGATTTCTCAAGAACTGCTTCCACAGCTCATAAACTGAAATTTTTCTTGATCTAAAATCCAATTGCCAAGTATGTAGAAGATATATAAGGGAGAGAGATTTCCATATAATCATTGCTGTATCAACACACAAAACATGATAAAAGGTACTTACTTTCAAGGTACGTTGCTAAATTGTGGTCATCAGCAAGGATGGCCAACATCTTTGGTGTTCTCCCCTCATTATCCTGAATGTCGAGATTTGCACCTGCTGCTACCAGCATGTAGCAGATACTTCGTCGTTTGTTGGCTGCAGCCATGTGCAAGGCCGTTTGTCCTCTAAGAAAAACAATTACGAAAAATTTATGTAAGACGTTTTCTTTGCTTTTCAACCCTCTCTCCGTCCCTTTCATACACAACACAAACAGACCTTTCATTGTCTAGCATATTTATGATGGAGTTGGGAGCATAGGATATGAGAAATCTCACAATATCTTTGTGTCCATACTGAGCACCATAGTGTAGAGCTGTTTGTCCTGTTGAATCAATGGACAACAGCGAATATCCTTGGGTATGAAGCTCTTTCAGCTGAACAGATTAAATAAAAGGATTTTGTGGTGTTTTTTTATATACAGAAAATATAACAAACAAGCGTCGTTATATAATTACCAGCAATAAATCACCGGATTTGGCTGCTTTAATGACAACATCCGTTGTCTTTTCCAGTAAATTGCTAAAAGAAAAAAAAAAACAAATTACATATTATATAGAGAAAATATATCTCTCAGATTCTATTTTTATAGATTTGCATTTCTGCAATACAAATAAATTAGAATTTTCTAAAGTTTTTTTTTAACATAATAGTTTCTTCGGAAGCCATATAAAAATTTCCAACCCCTCTGTACTATATGCCATAACAATGCAATTCACATTACAAAACTTTTAAATTAAAAATAATATTAATTCTGTCTATGGTAGATTAGAGAAGTTTTTTTTGTAATTGCATTCGTAAAGTTTATGCTTTTACTGTGGCTTTCTATTTTCCGCAATATGCAAAATATTATCTAAAATGTGCAACAACTAACATAAAAAAGTTTTCCATTTGAAGATTATAACATTCCAATGGATAAAGGAATATTCTCTTTTGTGGTACCATATGTACATACAGCATATGTTCAGTACATACAGTAAGATGTACTGGTAAGCTGACCAAGCTTACGAGAGCTGTGTTTCTTTCAGTGTACCAATTATGTGAGAGCAAACAAGAACGCGAATCAATTTAAATACGCGCAAAGTCCGGAAAAGTTGAAAAGTCATCCCCTATGAAATGTTTGAAAGGCCATATCTCGAGAACGGATCCATAGATTTTCATAATTTTTTTTTGTTCAAAAGATCTTGAAGTCAGCTATAACATATCGAAATATGAAAAAAATGTACTGGTAAGCTGACCAAGCATACGGGAGCTGTGTTTCTGTCAGTGTATGAATTTTGTGAGAGCAAACTAGAACGCGAATTAGTTTAAATACGCGCAAAGTTGGGGAAAGTAGAAAAGTCATACGCTAACAAATCTTTAAAAGGCCATATCTCGAGAACGGATCCATAGATTTTCATAATTTTTTTTTGTTTGAAAGGTCTTGAAGTCAGCTATAACATATCGAAACGATCTGACGACTTTCGATTTTGCTCGGTACGCAAAAGCTGTGTCTGAAAGAAACACAGCTAAAATGAAAAAAATTTATGTCGCCATTTTCGAAAAATTCGAGTTCGAAATTTTCGAAAACTTTGTTTTTGACTTTAGCGCCTCTTGCGGTCATTTCTCGAAGTTGCAATGTTCTAGACATTTGTAGGGTTTCACGAAACCTTTCATTTGCGCTTGAGTTGATCAAGATCGGACTTGTAGAACCCGAGATATGACATGCCAACTTTGGAAGGCTATATCTCGAGAACGGATCCATAGATTTTCTTCATTTTTGGCATGGAGCTAGATAATATGGTCAGCTACAACATATCAAAAAATGAAAAAAAAAATTGTCGTCGTTTTCGAGATATTTATCGAAAACTAATCGAAAATTTTGTTTTTGATTTTTGGCCCCCTAGCGGTCACTTTTGAAACTTCGTATGTTCTAGAGAATTGTAGGGTTTGTTGAGATCTTTCATTTGGGCCTGGGTTGATCAAAATCGGTCAAGCCGTTTTCGAGTTATGGTCGATTTTTGATGAAAAATTGTGGCGGCCATATTGACTAAACGGCTTGACCGATTTTCGAAAATGAGGCATCGTTATAAAGGTCTTGATGGCCCCTACAACATATCAAAATTTCAGATTTTTAGCTATTACAGGGGCTGAGATATAGCGAAAACAAAATTTTGAGGTTATTCAAAATGGCGGACGGAGGGGTGGGGATTTGACCTCATAATCGGATGTCTTCCGGTCGATATTTAAACTTTGCCGTTGACCGCAAGTCTCTATCTATTACCGTTCTCTTGTAATTTAGCAAAAGGTTCTGGCCGGCCGGAAAAATTTTTTTGGCGCATACGTTTTTTGGATTGGGGGGACCCTAATTCGTGCTCATCCCGAGTTTGAGCCCGATCTGACGACTTTCGATTTTGTTCGGTACACAAAAGCTGTGTCTGAAAGAAACACAGCTAAAATATGACAATGATACCTAGCATAGAAATGTAATAAATATAGGTATACATATAATAATTCTCAAAAAGATTTCATGGGTAGGAAGTTATGTTGTACATATTTTTTTGATTTGCAATCTTTAGATAGAAATTAGTATAAATACTATCTATGTATTCAGATTTCACTGCAAATAAATTGACTATTATAGGCTCAATACCGATGAATTTAAAATGCAATGGAAATTCTTGAAATTCTCTTTATAGGCCTTTATATGCCTTGCAACGTTTTCATTTTATTAGACTTACTAATAAGGCCTAGAATTTTCACTTATTTTCTCAAGATCAATAAAAACATCGAGGAAATCTTTGAAGAATCTTTTGCTAAAATAGGAAGTAGAGCTGTAATTGTGAATAAATATAAGATGGAAATAACTTTTAGCATATTTTTGAATAAAATAATGAATGTACCTAAATCTATTTGCTCTCAAATATATAAAAACAAAGGGAAATGCAATACATACAATAAAAGATGTATAGCTAATAGAAGAGAGTAGGAAAAATGACAGTATCATAAAGAAAATGCTTTTAAGAAAATATATTTGCAACTCTATAAAGGAATATAACGGAAGAGTGCACAGCATTTTATTAGGAAAAAAAAAAATAAAGCAAAAGAAAAATACCTGAATCCAAAAGGATCTTCATTCAGACTAAATAATCTCTCATGAAAGCTGCATGCATTGAAATAATTGGTATTCTCTTGAAAATTCAATTGAAATAAAAAATATATATAGCACACCCACATAAATCAATACCGATTCAGTAGAAACGCAATATAGTGCAAAGATTGTGAAAAAAGACTTGTCTTCGATTTTTCTATCCCAGAGTACAAAGTCTGAACCAAAGGACATATACCTTCTGAAGTTGATGGTCTTTGTTTCTAGTGTCTTTCCATTGCGAATCACCTCATTGTCTGAATCCGATTGATAGGTCATGCGATTTAACGTTGGAGAGAGATTATCGAGATTTGTCGTTGGTCCAGGCCCTGACAGAGATCGATTGAAGAATTTCTTTTGTGGCGTGAGTGGGGTGCACTCGCGTGAATCCTTTTCACTATTGTTACAAAAAGGGATAAACAAGGCGAGAGTTGAATCTAAATGAACTTATATGTATTTGGTCAGAAAAAAGGCATTGTAAATAATTGTGAAAATCCAATAAAGTTCTCTCAATACATTATGTACCATGTGGTATGTATGTACAGTACATACATATATATGTACATATGTACCTACCTTGATTCAGATGGACTGGTATTGGGTGGTTGATGGAGAGAACTTGGCGATGCAAGAGCCGTCTCATCCTCTGGCGTCTGTGGCATTGTTGGGCAATCTTGATCGAGTATGTAGAGCGCATCATTTGCAATATCTGTTATATAGTGGAGATGCTCCTGTGCTCGATCTACACGGAAAAATCGTTCTGCGGTACATGAATCCACAAAGCACCACTCTGACGACAATTTCACACCACTTTCCACAGCTGTTTCACATTGGCGATTCACCAGAGTTCTCACATTCTCCAAATCAGCTATGGGATTCACTTCTATGTATCCAATTGATGTGGCTGAAAAGAAGAAAATCAGCGAAATGTTTGATTCAGTGCTAAGGAAAATAAAAAAAAGTAAATAAAGTGGTCCAATACGAATGACCTAAATACTTGATATTAAAATGTAATAGGTTACCCTGTTAAAAAAAATCATTGCTGTTTCTGTATATAGTTTAAATATTCGGAACGGGTTAACATTTAACAATTTTTGTTTCACATATTTTTTTATTTTCTAACCCTTTTTATACCTAATTAATAAAGTAAATAAAATGAATAATTTTTAAAAATATTTTCTTTACTATTATTTTCTATGTATGAAAGTTATCGGTGATTATTGTGAATTTTATTTTAAATAGAAGCTGACTTAGCTCCAAAATTTCCATGAATATATAAACTGCGTATATTACAAAAAAATCTTTTAAACTTATTTCTTTTATCTAACTAATACTACGTATTCCTGATTTGTAAAAAATGTTATAAGAATTAATTTCCCATACAAAAAAAATCAATTTAAAAATGTATTTTCATTTCCAGACACCAAAGAGAATTTATTTTATTCAAATTAATTCATTTAGTCCCGCCTCAGTCTCTCCTATAATTTTCTTTCTAATCACTTTCGACAGACTTTTATTATATACCAACTGTTAATCAGAATTCTAATCCCAGATCATGTTCTCTAGAACATGGCTCTAGGATATATATACATATATATATAAAGCAAATGAAATGGAAATGGGATTCAAATCCTAATAATTTCCCTCTTCACTTAGCCATATTAATTCTAATTCTAATACCTCATTCTAAATTCTTTTCCCTCCACATTTTTATCACTTTTTCTTCACACCGTCTTATTAATTTGGAAGCCTTGGAACAATGTTAAAGGAAAAAAAAATATTTTATGTCACTTTGATAAAGGTTACGAGGTAAGTTTTATTTTGTGAACTTTCCTTCACATACGACTGAAAAAAGTTGTGAGGAAAGAGAGGGAAAGAAAAAAAATTAACTTTGAACTCTGACCGAATTGATTTAACTTTGCCAAGTTCTTATTTTTATTACCTTTTTTGTTTTGTATGTTTGTTCACGCCATAACCGTTTTTTCGTATATCCCTTTTTACTTACACACCATCCTCATCTTTTTTGCACCTCACCTCTCGTGCTAAGACTCCTTCCATAAATTGTGTCCCAAAGAATTGCGTCAGAATACGCAATAGACACGTGGGTGGGAAATTCGAATGGAGATTACTTGAAAAGAGTATCTCGTGGGACATGAAACTCACGCAACTATGTAGCAAGGATATTATTCATGTATGTATAGCGTAATCGTATGCTTAAAGTTGTGCCCAATTCTATCTTCCTACATAATATGAAAATAAAGGCACATACACCACATATTCCTACCACACTGTCTACGTGACCTAATAGAATTCTGCTATCTTTTGCATTCCAAACATCATATTGCTCAAAATCATCTTGCCATTTTCAGGAATATAATGTACCTCCTACACTTTTTATTTAATTGAATTTATTCGTCACATTTTATTTTCATTTATTTGCAGTTTGCTGCATCTTCTATTTAATTAACCCAAAATTCGCATGAAGCTCAAAAAATCACGGCGTATTTAAAATAAATTATAGCTTTCATTTGAAGCTTCTTGAAGGCTATGTATGAATTTTTGTATTAAGAGAAAAGATTAAATAAAAAGAAAAAATTTGAGGGTTTCAAAATATTTCCAAAAGCATGAATAGTATTTTTTCATTAAAATTTAAAGGTATAGGTAAGAAGGCAGAATTAAATTTCTACCTAATCGCAAAATCGCAATAACCATTTCTGTAACTGCTTTGGTATATTTTAACAATGCTAAATTAAACATTTTCCTCTCTGACATTTTTTCCCCTTTTGAAATGTCTCATGGAACGTCCTATATTAAAATAGAATAATCTTTTTTTTCACTATGTATTTTACTTGTTCCATTTCTGAATTGCTTCACGTTTTAGGAAGAGTACAAAAAAAGAAATACTTGGTGTTGGCCACGAAGTGGAACACCAACTAATAGGAAGCAGAAAATTCCACGATAATTAAATTTTTTTCAGTCTAAGTCATCATCCCAATTTAGCTGTGTTTCTTTCAGACACAGCTTTTGTGTACCGAGCAAAATCGAAAGTCGTCAGATCGGGCTCAAACTTGGGATGAGCACGAATTAGAGTCCCCACATTCCAAAAAACGTATGCGCCAAAAAAAAAATTTTCCGGCCGTCCGGCCGGCCGTCCGGCCGGAACCTATCGCCTAATTGCGAGAGAACGGTGATAGATAGAGACTTGCGGTAAACGGCAAAGTTTAAATATCGACCGGAAGACATCCGATTATGAGGTCAAATCCACCCCCCCACCCCCCCGGCCGCCATTTTGAATAACCTCAAAATTTTGTTTTCGCTCTATCTCAGCCGCTATTATAGCTAAAAATCTGAAATTTTGATGTTGTAGGGGTCATCAAGAGCTTTCCAACGATACCTCATTTTTGAAAATCGGTCAAGCCGTTTAGTCAATATGGCCGCCCCAATTTTACATCGAAAATCGACCATAACTCGAAAACGGCTTGACCGATTTTGATCAACCCGGGGTCAAATGAAAGATCTCAACAAACCCTACAACTCTCTAGAACATCTGAAGTTTCAAAAGTGACCGCAAGAGGGCCAAAAATCAAAAACAAAATTTTCGATGAGTTTTCGATGAATATCTCGAAAACGCCATTATCGATTTGCTTCATTTTTTGATATGTTATAGCTGATCATATTATCTAGCTCCATGCCAAAAATGAAGAAAATCTATGTCGCCGTTCTCGAGATATAGCCTTCCAAAGTTGGCATGTCATATCTCGGGTTCTACCAGTCCGATTTCGATCAACTCAAGCGCTAATGAAAGGTTTCGTGAAGCCCTACAAATGTCTAGAACATTGCAAGTTCGAGAAATGACCGCGATAGGCGCTAAAGTCAAAATCAAAATTTTCGAAAATTTCGAACTCGAATATTTTGAAAATGCCATTATCGATTTACTTCATATTTTTATATATTATAGTTGAGGTTAAGACCTTTCCAACGATAGCTCAAACTCGAAAATCTATGGAGCCATTCCCGAGATATAGCCTTCTAAAGATTTCTTAGGGTATGACTTTTCAACTTTTCCCGACTTTGCGCGTATTTAAACAAATTCGCGTTCTAGTTTGCTCTCACAAAATTGGTACACTGAAAGAAACACAGCTCCCGTAAGCTTGGTCAGCTTACCAGTACATTTTTTTCATGTCAGTAGCGAATTTCCTTTTTGCTCCCTCATGGTTGAGACTTAACTTTTTTTCCTTCTGAATTTTATTGAATTACCACAAGAAATAATATTTGTATTTCCTAGCAATTTTTCTTTTTGGATTCAAACATTTGACAATTTTTTATGGTGTGAAAAAGAATTTTCAATGTTAGGAAAAGGCATTGGAGTTTGCACCACAATTTAACGTCCTACCAGATTCTCCCACACAGCAAACATTCATTTGAGGATTTCTCACTTTGGTTTTCTCCACCACACTCTATATAATACACATATGTGTTTAGCACCTCTTGCTCACCTGATTGTTTAAGCAAATCCTTATCGTAATGATGTTGCTCGTAATCGGACATTGTGATTCGATTAATACTAATGTTTAGGGGTTCCAATGTTGAATGTCTGAAAGGATAAATAAAAAAAAGGCACGATATTGGATATGTAATCGCAGTTCCGCCGCAGTTCCAATTTATATTCAATGAGTATTTCCTGTTACAAAATGCATACACTTTTGTGGTAGGAAAGTCTATCACATAGTAAAATTCATGCTCGTCGACTCGGGAACACACATTCAACATGAAAAATCCATGAAAAGATTCATCATCTGCCGTTGAATTTAAAGTGTTAAATGATGCGTTCAAAATATTGTTCAGCATTGCTGAGAAAACATTTTATAGTACCTACCTAAATATTTTAACTTATTCGACAATTAAAAATCTAGAAAAAAATTGAAAAGTGTCACAAAAATTAAAGTTAGTTTTTATGGAAAGAATATAAACTGAAGTTCAGCATTTTTTTTTGTTGGTGTCTTTGGGGAAGTTGTAATGAAAATCTTCTTGAGTTCAAATTAGTCAAGGGAAAATTTATCATAAAAAAGTGTTTTGGTTGTTATTTGAGTTTCGGTGGATGGGAAAATGAGTGGTATTTTTTATTATATTAATTGCAGTAATTTGCGGCAAGACGCTTTCACATCATCCACATAATCTACTTACTGAACATTAATCCTGCCGGGCTTCCTCTTTGCCAACATCACAGCTTTATTGAGTAGATTAATCTCAATGATGGATGGTTTCAGCTTGCATGCTTCCCCATCTACCTGCATTGGAATGGTTTTCGATGTGACGATCTTTGCTGACCTACACTGCGTTATGCATGATCCGTGACCACCGGCCTGCAGTAGGGGCAATTGGTACGTGGTGAGACCAACCACTTCAATAAGTGCGTCATCAGTGGATGGTTCATATTGGCCACCGGATTTATTCCATGGATGCGTTCCACCACCATAGCTGGGAATGTTTAGGAATACAATGGCATGCACTTTGAGTTCTCGTAAT
This sequence comes from Lutzomyia longipalpis, assembly GCF_024334085.1. Lineage (NCBI taxonomy): Eukaryota > Metazoa > Arthropoda > Insecta > Diptera > Psychodidae > Lutzomyia > Lutzomyia longipalpis. Next base: position 20,874,277 of record NC_074708.1, read on the forward strand.
TTCGGCGTTAAATCCTTTCCGTCACACTCGAGGGTCACAAAGTCTGCTAAACCCTTCCATTTTCGTTTTAACAAATCCTTGCCACCCGCCTGCCCATAAAACATCTTATTCCGAAGACGAGAGTTGAATTTTTCCGGATGGGCCTCCCGGGCCTCGTGAAATTCCAAAGCAATATGAGCATCAACACCCAGGGAAAAGTAGTTATTCACAACATTGAGCGGCAACTCATCTTTGCCATCTACTGAATCACTTTTAGCCGATGGATTGGGCTCAACACGGAGACTCCATCGATCCAACAGAACAGTATCGGAATCCCCAATATTGGCCAATATTTTCCCAATTGGTTCATCCGTGTATCCACCACCCCAACCCAGGGAACGTGCTAGATCATTTCCTGTTCCGAGTGGTAGTACACCCACTGCGGGTGGAGGTGTGAAACCAATTTGGTCCAGCACTGACAGCACCCAACCAACAGTACCATCGCCACCGCATGCCAATATACGCAATTGCGGCACTTTGCGAAACAATTCCAGTCTGAAAATGTGATGAAAAAATGGATAAAATATTGCTTTTAATTTTCAAAAAAAAAGAATCTCCCCTTATTACTTTCTGTGTTAATTTTATCTTCGTCACGCGAATAGAATTTAATTTTTTGCATATATAGCAAAACTCTTTACAAACAACATAATTCTTTCTATATTATGATAAAAATTTGTAGAGTATTAAGCAAGGTTTTAAAGGAATAAATATTTGATTCAAGATAAAGTTAATGCTAGAGTATCACAGGAATTTTGCGAGTTTCCACCAAAATACCATGTCATGCTTTCTACGCTTAAATTGCGGTACATACATACATGAGGATTCTGTAACCAAATGTTCTTTATTAATATAAATTTTTAATTTTGTTTGTTATGTTGTATACGTATATGCCCTATTGGGTAAAAGAGTTGTCTAATTTATTTTAAAAATTCATACGATAAAATATGTATGTATAATGATGTGATGTGGTTTTATTTTTTATTAAACAATGACCTTTGTGGATACTCGCGAACAATGCCTAACACATCCTGTACTAATTCTTAAATTCAGTGTACTTAACACAATTCCGCCATCGGGAGTATGGCATTAGCGCGTAAGGTGTATTTAATTACATTTTAGGGGTTTAATTTTTTTGTTTGATCAAAATAAACCGTCAAATAAATTAGAACGTTAAAAATTATTTTTGCTATAATTAGATTAATTTAAATCATTAATGGGTGTTAGATTTAAATTAATGGCTGTTGTATGAATGTGAAGTAGGAAAAATCGGATGCAATCTTTTTGTTAGTGTAATAAAATAAAGCACCTGAGCCACAAAACAAGATTACATCCGATTTTTCCCCCTTCATCATTATTGCAATTTAAAGAATAAGCACAAGTTTTGAACCATAAATTGCGTTAGACAGACTTAGGAGAAATCTTATATTTATTTTAACTTTTCACTAAACACTAAAAACTATTATGTCAAGCTTTTAAAAAATGCTCCATTACTCTTCAATGAGACTTAAATTCATAGCTTGAAAGAAGCATTTTAAAATATACAATTCTATGCTGAGGAAATCTTAATATATAAAGCTGAAAATGTTTATTTGTCTGTCTGTGGCACATGAACTCCTCCGAAACGGCTGGGCCGATCTTGATGAAATTTGGTATGGGGGTAGAGGGGGTCAATACGAGTTGCAAGCGCTATATGGGATTCCGCCCCAACCCCCCTTTATAGCGCCCCCATACAAAAATTGATTTTTTCCCCATTTTCTACCTGCTGAAGGGTCAGATAACGGGATTTTTTTATTTTAAGAATTTTTCGGGGGTACCGTATTATTCATCCCCCCTACTAATATACGACCCCTTTTGGAGCTTAAAATGGAGTTTGCTCACACGTGATTGGGGGCTCGGGTTGACTAGTAGTTTTATAAAGATAGTAATAACTTTTCACATCAAATGAAAAAAAAATCGAATAAAAGTTACTTCAGCTGCCAATTTTATGAATGAGTTCTCCATTGAGGGCTTATAATTCAGTTCAAATGGCATGCGGTATAATATATAAAGAATTTCATTGAAAACTTACCCCATCTTTGGGCCACCCTGGGTCAAATCAAACACCTGGCGTGGATTTAATAACCACTGGAATTTTTGCAGAAGTTTCGCCCCCTGATTGCCTCCACTTTTTGGATTAATAAAAACAATTACGGGCGTAACATTGGCCGTTGGGATTGGTTTAATCACAAATGTACGTGGCTCTCGATCTTTCGGCTTCTTCTTCCCTACTTGCTTCTTTCGCGGTGATTTCCTCAGCGATGACTTGAAACTTCCCTTTCGTGGTAATTTAACAATCCATGATGGAGGCACAATAATACTGGAATGTATCCCTAAAAAAGCCCGAGCACATATTGAGATAAATTGTATAAATGAATACATTTTTTATAATATTATGTCTAGAATATTGGCTATATATACCTAATGAGCATTCTTCACCAATTCGGTGTTGGTTGAAACAAGATTCCTTGTTATGAAACGATGATTTGCACCATGCACACGATAAAGCAACAATTTCCTTGGATCCAAAAGACAATTTCGCCTGAAGTGACTGCAAAGTTGAATCATCAAGTATTTTTAGTGAGTCATAAAAGTAATTTTCAACCGCATTTCATCACTCTGCATAACAAAAAGTCATTATCTCGCAGCAATATATTGTACAGAAGATAGAGTTAAGAAGGTAAAAAAAAAACTTATGTAGAAGTTCTTAAAAATCACAAAAAAAGTTAAAAAAAAAAAAGAAACAGAACTTTATAATTTTTTGAGACTTTTTCTTGCAAAATCCTTCAATTTCTCAATTATAATTTTAGATAATATTTTTTTCTGTGGTGATCTTTGTGTTATTTTCAGCCTAAAATGCCACAATGCTCTATCAAAGTAGTTAGCTATAAAAGATATGTTTGCATTCAGCCTTTTTCTTTTTCTTTAATAAAAAAATCAAGTAAAGAAAAACTAAATAGGAAGTATGATAAAATTCCAAGAATCGAAAACAAATATGCTAAAATCAGGGCTTAAATTTAGAAAAAAACGTATTCAAAAGAAATTATGTGATGCGATTTTTTCCTGATTGATATGCGGATATATAAAATATATAGGTAAAGTAAAACGTGCTAAGGGGTTTTCATTGAAAATGCGCAAATCACGAAATATTGTAAAACAAAAATATATAATATAAAATGTGAAATGCAAAAAAACCACTTCGTTTTTTTTTCTTTAGTTTACATTTTTTACCTTTAAATAAGATTTCTCCGAGAGCTTAAAAATCAGCAATAAAGTAAAATAACGTTTTATTGTCACCGAAAGGCTATAATATGCTCTTTAATTCATTTAATTATTTTAATAAGCCTAAAAATGACTTTTATTTAAAATAAATTGAGTAAATAAAAACTGACGTTGTCTTTGTTGAATTTAGTGACATTTTTTGCACAGTGTGTTTATTTAAATTTTATGCGTAGGTACGTACATATTTTGAATATAAAATAATGTCACTGAAATGTAGTGGGATAAATCGATCAATGCGTTGCAATAAATTCTTTTATTATCACTGTTATTTCATTCTAACTATTATTATTGCCCGTGGTAGGAAATTATTTTCAGTCAACAGCATTAGAATCATATTTGTTTTGTGTTCTATTTTCATTTCATGAGTTTTATTTCATTAATCGAAGATAAATATTATTCTTATTATGCAATTTAAATATGTTATGCGCTATCTCTCAATCTTCTATATAATAAAGAAAGGTCTGTTGTTGGTAATTTTCCTGTCTGTACAGCTATAAAATCTACGCCGTTTGACCGATCGCGATAAAATTTGGTACAGAGGCTTCTTATATCAGGCGGTTTCGTGTTGCCGTTTTTATTTCCAAAGCCAAAGCCCCCCTTCAGATAGCCCCCATGTAAATCTCATGCAGTTTTTGAAAATTTTTGAATTTCGCGCCAGAAATGTTGTATGAAAATGATTTCTTCTCTTTGCCAATTTTTCTTTTGGGTTTGAAAAGTGGCCCTAATCTATTTATAAACCATCACAATTTTTTTCCTCTTTAAAATTTGCGCGAAGCGAAACAAAACCCCGCGAAGCGGGGCGGGGAAAATTGGAGCGAAGTGACAATTTACCTCATTATTATACATATATGTTTATATAAAATTGTCCAATGTTCCAAGGACATATTTTAAGAGCTATAAAATCTCACTGTCAAGTTATTTTTCCAAATATAATATTTACCTTTCCACACTGTTTACACTTCCCCTTCTCTGTTCTTCGATGTACCCAGTGATGGTGGGTCGTGGTTTGTTCCCTATATTGTCGTATACCAACATCCCTAAAGGTAGGTTTACACGATAATTTATTGCGTTCCATTAGTATACCAATGCAATTTGCATGGGCAATTATTTTGCATGCTGAACACTTCATCCGTGGTCCATGCTTCTGTAAAGAAAATATATACCAAAGAACTTTGCTATAAGAGAAAACATAACACATGCGTTGTATCCTACTTTAAATTCTACAAAGGTAATACAAACATGTTTAAACAATTGTCAACAAATATCTATCTATGCTATTAAGAACAGTTATATGGTTATGTGCACATAGAAAACCAGGACTAAGTACCTACATATATATGTATGTATATGAATCGATATCTCTTATACAGAATGATCTTTTTTAAGTTGAAGCATTGCTCATAATACGCTCATATATGCGTCATAATATATGCTCATTGGATGCGTTGACTGACTTAACTTTAAAAAATCTTTCTCAAAGTTTTTAAAGACCTGTCAAAATAATCCTAGCTTGTGAATATTAAGAAGGAAACCATTTGTCACACAAACCCTCAGCTAATATTATGCAAATATCCGTTCGATGTTGTGCTAATGACTTTCGTGTGTATTTTAATAATGCACTACGTATAAACATGTACTGAATCCGAATTAATTCACTTACAATAATAGTGCTTAATACTCATGTTTTACGACGAATTAATCATGGCATAAGACACGTAAGCAAGGGGTATATATTCAATAGATTGAGAGAATAAATTTTGAATTTACGACGTGTTATTGTAACTTTTTGAATTTTTGAACTTACGTTCACCCGGAAGCGTCGTTATATTTTGCTCAATTCAATCAAAAGCATTGGGTCCAGAGCTTTCGATGCTCATCGCATCATCTTCAGTGGTTGTGAACTTTTATTTAAGAAAATAATTACAAAAATGATTTTTGCTTTTTTTTAAACATAGTTGGGTGGAAATTTAAGTATTAATGAGTAACTCTGGCAAAAGGCACTTTGGCCACATGAATTTTATGAAAAGTATACTTACTTAGGTGTATTTTAGCATAGACGCGTAATTATGAAAGAAAAGTTATTTCATGTATGATTGGATTGTTGATTTTTCTAAAATTGCAACTTTCTACTTGTCACACTTCAATTCCCCTAATTCTTCTCATCATAGACTTAACCCAATGGACTTATTTCCTTATACAATCTGCTTTCACTATATATGGGGGATGAATTATTCCACACGGAAAAGCCTTCTCATAATAAATTGAGTAAATTTAGAGAGAGAAAATTAATTAAATAAAATCTAACATACTACACTCGCCTCACTCTGATACTTACCACACATTCATTGTCCCCCACGTAGCAGCAATCACCAGATACCGAAGTGGGTACCCACAGATGATCCCCAGCCACAGCATTTTCACTCCAATCTGGCGTACATCGAATTGCCCTCGAGTCCACGTCGTGCTTTCTGCAAAGTCATATCCGTTGGTAACCGCCCCACACACACACATTGGCCATTTGAAAGAAATAATAATACAACACAGAAAACATTACGAAATTGCTTGAGCTCAAGAGATTAAAATAAAAAAAAAATAAAGCACTCAACATTATTTTCTTGCAATAAACTTGATGGAAAATATGAGGATGGGATTGGAAGACAAATATTCTAATAATAGAATTTATTGAAAATGACTTTCCAATTCGTTAAATTCAACGCAGGTGGGGAATTTCATCTCTTTCGAAGCGTAAATTATACAATATTTATTGATGGTAAGGGTACCCGAAATTCTCTGATATCGAATAAATTTAATATTTTATTTAGATGCTGATGTTTTATATTCCATCATAAAGAATCTTGTTTTCTTTACAAACAAATGCTTAAACTAATTATCCCCTTACGTCTCAATGATACAAAATTCCAACTGCAAAAATCATTAGGTATTACAATATTTATCTATCTATTTAAATCCGTAAATAAATAAATTATCACTATAATACATTAATTCCTTATTAAGGATATGCACGTTGACACATCTTTATTGTGAAATTCAGTTTTCACCTGTTAATTTCTCGTAAGAATTTCTCTTGAACTTTAATTTCTCACTTAAAAATTTTTCTTAATCTATTGTCATCTTTTTAATTATTTTTCTCTAATTTTTTTTTCAAATTGTTAATTATTCTTTGAAATTAAATCATACTCTTATATTTTAAGAGACTGCACCGAAATTATACTTATGTAAACTATACGGTGCGATATGTGGAAAAGCACCTAATAAAATTTGAATAATAATGTTGACTCAGAAATTTTAGAATTTTGAGTCAACACATATAATAAGAATTTTTCTTTAAATTTGAAATTAAATTTAGGATCATATAATATATATATATATATATACTACCCGCGAAAAGTTTACGGGCAAGGTAAAAAATGAGGTATTTTTTGCCATATTTCAATGAACTGTGGCTGTGGTTAACATGTTCAAAAATTTACGAGTTTTGGAATGGTACCTACATTTCTCACCTCTTCAAAACATGTAAATTTTTGAAAATTGGTCAACCAGTTAATTTTTGACAGCCATTTTGATAAACATAGGTATAAGGGATATAAGATCCTTTTTTAAACATTTCATAAATTTTTACTTTAGCCTCTTGGATATCGTCCGCTAGTGTAGCGATTTTGACAATTTGATTATCGTTGGAAAGGTAATTTAGTTTCTTTTCCAAATCTGGTAAATTTTTGAAAATCAATCAAGCAATTAAGTCGTGGAAGTCATTTTAGTGAATGATAGTGAAGAAATATATATTTGCGTATATCTCAACCTGTGGTTGTCAAGTTATGGTACCCTAACTTCGGCCTAAATGGGGGAGGGGTGAATTTGACATCATATTTGTACGTCTTCCAGTCGAAATTTAAACTTTGACATTGACCGGAGGTTTATCTATTACCGTTTTATTGCAATCATTGCTATTAATTGCAACGATAGCATTTAATCAAGTATTACAAATAATTAAGTACATTACACTACAGCCGGTCTAAAAAGTTTTACGACTCATACGTTTTTTTAGAATGTGGGGACCCTAATACAACATGTTCACAGAATCAGACAGGAATATCTTTCATTTTAGCTGGATTGCAGAAGATGTCCTATTCTTTTTTTTGAACTTTTTGAAGAATAACAAAGCAGTGTAATTTCTACAAAAACTTGTCAGTTTTTTGTGAGCTAACCACAAGAATTTTGTAAAATAAAAAAATATTAAGTATTATTCCCCATGTCATTAATTTTCTTAAGAATCTCATGTTCTTCAAGATGTTTCCGCAATATTTCAGAGAGAAAGACGTTAAAACGGAACACGGGGTAGAAATTATATCCCTAATTTTGCCACGACACTCATCTAGAAAATTCATGCTTCAAGTCATATTCATCTTAAACGGTGAGGTCTAAAGGAAGGAGACATTGATGGAAAATGGTGAAGTAAAAATGTAAATTAAGCGATTAATCTTTAGCCCTGTATCCTGCTTTAGTCATCAAATCCAGCGCACATATACTAAACAAGAGCGAACAGCGTAGTAGATAAATTGCCCTATTTCAAACAAACTCACTAACAATAATTATACCTACCTAACAATTAGGATTTAATTTAAAAAAAAAAGTTGCATTATGTCCGAATGAAAAAAAAAAGAGATATATCGAGGGCGAAACAAAAAAAGACGTAACATTCCGTATTAGTGAAATATTTTGTGAACAATTTCGGCCGGGATTTTCTTCAATATCATTTTCGGCTCCCCGTACAGTTCATTTTGTGGACTTGGGCCTTTTTCTTGTTTCGCCCTCAATATGCAAATCAAAGAAATGCATTTCTTAATTTTTTTTTAAATTAAAGTTCTGTTTAACTTCAGATTTGTTTTTAAAAAAATTCGATAAGTCAAAAAGAGAGCTTAATTGGTTCTTAAGCAAGTTTTTTAGGATCCATTATTCAGTTTCAAATAGGGGGTGGCATAACACGAAAAATCGGTACTTTTCGTGAGGCAACAATCACTTCCAATCAGAGAAAGAGATTAAACTTATCTTCTAGATATATTTTTGTCTGATAAACAAATATCTCCAGTTACATTAGGCATCCTTATTATGAATTAATAGTATATATAATGTATGTATTGTATATAGCAAGTAAACACTATAATGACTTTGTAGAGTTTGGTGGTAAGCTTTACCACAAGATTGGTATTAATATGTAGATTGTGTGCTAAGAAAATGAAGTATGTATAGAAAGTCAGAAGGAAACATTTTAAAATTTAATTGCAGGTTGAACAAGAAAATACATACTTCGCGTATATTTAATTTTATTTTATTATTTCTATTGAGTTCTGAAATCTCTTAAAATAAATCAACATTATACATATGTACATATGTACGTATGCACATATGGAGTTGTTTTATATACAATTTCATATTCTTTTTCAAAAAATATACGAACAAAACAATTAGTCACAAGTGTCATAGATGTTTCCAACTTGCTTAAATATGAAGAAAATTGTGGGCAATAAAGCATAGGGAAAGGTGAAATGTAATGTTGATTTATTGATAAAGGAATTAGAGATAATGTAAAAGAAATCGCACTTCAGGTCTCCGTCATAAGAATTTATCTTCTTAGTGCTAAAATTCATCGATCAAATAATATCACATATGGATGGATGGAAGTTTACGGTATACCTATCCACAGTCTCTATATACATGTATGTAATGGTATAAGTAGGGGAATTGTAAATATATATTTACAAGAATGTGTAGAAAAACAATATAATTCACAACGTATTTATACCGGCTGATTTTAGAAAAAAAAGTTGTTTTTTATCAGCAGCATACACACCAATCGCTTTAATTTTGTGAAAAGAAACCATTCCAATTTTAGTCATTTATAAATTTTCGATTATTCTCAATTTAGCTGTGTTTCTTTCAGACACAGCTTTTGTGTACCGAGCAAAATCGAAAGTCGTCAGATCGGGCTCAAACTTGGGATGAGCACGAATTCGGGTCCCCACATTCCAAAAAACGTATGCGCCAAAAATAAGTTTTTTCCGTCCGGCCCTCCGGATTCTAAACTTAAATTGCAAGAGAACGGTGATAGATAGCGACATGCGGTAAACGGAAAAGTTTAAATATCGACCTGAAGAAATCCGATTATGAAGTCAAATCCATCCCCCCACCCCTCCGTCCGCCATTTTGAATAACCTCAAAATTTTGTTTTCACTATATCTCAGCCCCTATTATAGCTAAAAATCTGAAATTTTGATGTTGTAGGGGCCATCAATACCTTTCCAACGATATCTCATTTTCGAAAATCGGTCAAGCCGTTTAGTCAATATGGCCGCCACAATTTTTCATCGAAAATCGACCATAACACGAAAACGGCTTGACCGATTTTGATCAATCCGGGCTCAAATGAAAGATCTCAACAAACCCCACAACTCTCTAGAACATACGAAGTTTCAAAAGTGACCGCTAGGGGGCCAAAAATCAAAAACAAAATTTTCGATTAGTTTTCGATAAATATCTCGAAAACGACGACATAATTTTTTTTTCATTTTTTGATATGTTGTAGCTGACCATATTATCTAGCTCCATGCCAAAAATGAAGAAAATCTATGGATCCGTTCTCGAGATATAGCCTTCCAAAGTTGGCATGTCATATCTCGGGTTCTACAAGTCCGATCTTGATCAACTCAAGCGCAAATGAAAGGTTTCGTGAAACCCTACAAATGTCTAGAACATTGCAACTTCGAGAAATGACCGCAAGAGGCGCTAAAGTCAAAAACAAAGTTTTCGAAAATTTCGAACTCGAATTTTTCGAAAATGGCGACATAAATTTTTTTCATTTTAGCTGTGTTTCTTTCAGACACAGCTTTTGCGTACCGAGCAAAATCGAAAGTCGTCAGATCGTTTCGATATGTTATAGCTGACTTCAAGACCTTTCAAACAAAAAAAAATTATGAAAATCTATGGATCCGTTCTCGAGATATGGCCTTCCAAACATTTCTTGGGGGATGACTTTTCAACTTTTCCCGACTTTGCGCGTATTTATATGAATTCGCGTTCTAGTTTGCTCTCACAAAATTGGTACACTGAAAGAAACACAGCTCTCGTAAGCTTGGTCAGCTTACCAGTACATTTTTTTTTAAAAAAAATAGTGAACCCTAATTGGAGGATAATAGATTTTATACATGCACACCAAGTATATTGTAATCGTCAGAAAAACCGACCCTCTCAGATCAGCCTCAAACTTATTATGAGCGCTTTACAAAATATTCCCGTTATTAATATGGTAAAAATATTTTGATCCGACCGGCCTGTGGTAAAAGATAGAGATTTCCAATTTGAAATTTTATATAGAAATGTATAGATGTAAAATTAATTATTTCGCAATTTTCCAAATCCAAGATATGTTACTTCCTGCCATTTTGAAATACAATTAAATACTTTCTTAGCAGATAGAGATTTGACATTTTTGTAGGTTATAAACCTCAGCGAGGCATTTAAATTGATAATGTATACTTGAAAAACGATTAAGTTATTTAGCAAATATCGCAAATATGGCTGCCAAGGCAATGTGTTTTTTTTTCAATCTAACTCGAGAACGGCTTGACCGATTTTGATCAAATAACGGTCATATGAAAGGTTTCGAGAAGCCCTACAAATGTCTAAAAATAGCAATATTTAAAGTTCTAAGAGCCACTGTTCTGCTTGACCAATTTTGCTTAAATAAGTATTAAATTCAAGATTTTTTTTATACTTTACAACTTTCTAGAATATCATAAATTTTGAGAGCAAAAAATTCGAAAAACAGAGTTCGTAAAACACAGTCACAATTTTTTTGTTTTACATGTTACCTTGAAAATTATCGAAATATATCTCAAATGATATATTCCAAGTCCAAGTAATTTGTGAGAATACATATAATACTAACTATTGTGATGTTGGATATGTATTTTCAACAATTAATGAAGAGTGAAAAAATGAGGGAGCTTAATATTAAAAAGATTCAATTTACAAAATTAAATGTGTAAGTGTGAGAGAATATTTAGGACAGGGATGATTGGAAGAATATATCCTTGTCATGTCTACAAGAATAGATAGATAAGATTAGGGGAGAGCGGGGCTATTTGTGACAGTTTGGAATTTTCAAATGGCGATTTCTCCCAAGTTATTAATCGGAAGCACCTGAAAAAATTATGATAAGAAGTCTTATCTACCCTCAATAGTTGACTGTAGTTTGTAGATTATCCGATGAATAGTTTAGGAATAAAAAAATAAACAAATTTTGAGGCCTCCAAAAATACGTTTTGCGTGTTGAGAAAAACTCATTTTCCGACACTTTTCTTTTAGCGATTTTCCAATCTCACCGTCTTTTCCACAAGCTAGGTCAATGCAGAAAACGTTGCAAAGGTGTATTTTTCACTAACTTTTAATGATTTTTCTGCACATTTATTCAAATCAACACATGTCGAAAGGGGCTAATATTGTCACCAATGTAAATCATATGGAACGTCAAAATATTGACACCATTCCTAACCTTTTTGTTGCAAAATGTAGGGGTTGAGAAAATTCCAAAATTCTGTGTTTTAGTGGATAGAAAAGTGAAATTCCTTGCCGCGGATGAACAAGTGAGGAGTTTGGTTAGTAGCTACAACTAATCTCTCAGGTGGAAAATCTTTGGAAATGTCGGAAAATTCCACCGACTTAGTTACCCCCGCTGGTGACAATACTTGTCGACGGATTCTTAAAAAAGTCAGAAGCGGAAGGGTTCAGGAAAAGCTCGAAAACTCATATTTCCCGTGGAGATAGAGTAAAGCGGTCTGAGACAAAGTTGTAGGCAAGGAAATTTCCTATGAGAATGACCTATCGAGGAAAATTTATTGCCCCGTGGGAGTCCTGTAGATAGGGATTTATCCAAATTGACACAAATAGCCCCACCCTCCCTACTAACTATCACCTTTCTTAGGACTCAAATTAAAGTGAAGTCCTTCAGATGACTTAAAAGCATAAATGAAATGTTCTTAGTTGTTTTTGCCATTGTTGCTGAATTTCTATTATGTATTCTTCTTGCTGTTATTTTTTTTTTCAAACAACTTTTAAATAATGTCCAGCAGTTAAGGTTACCGTTGAAAATTCTTAATTTATAGGTGCGATAAAAGAGTTTTTTTATTTCTTGGAAAGGAATCATTATTGTTCATTTCACAAACGAAAACGTTTGTACGATTGAACAATTGGTAAACAATTGACCATTATGTATGCAGTGGGAGATAAAGGTTGCAAAGAAAAATATTGACTGGATATTTTACGGTAAGTCAATAAACAGAAGTGAGTTTGAAAAAACATAAACCTATGGGGTGTACGCAATATCTTGGAAATCCATGACGTCAAGACAAAGAATACAAAACAACTTCCTCTTGTTCTCCTTCGTTCACGCAGTTAGTGTTTGAACAATCATTCGAGGAGGGTAAGATAGATAAAAAAGTACCAACAATTTAAGCGCAAAATCAAAAGATAGCCTAAAAGACCCCTCTCATCATATTGTATAGTTGTAATTCCTATAAAGTACAACCACAATATTTTGGACCATTTTGTCACAAAACCAATGCCTTTAAGATCTTCAATTCAATGTTATTCAGGGGGTATCCGACTCTGCCACTCTTTTGCAATTTCTCTAGTGTAATTTGCCACTCTTGCCACTCGCGGTGCAGTCAAATCATGACTAACAATAAGTTACCCCCTGATATTATTGTTCATGATTTGCAGAGGTGGTTTAGGAGTTGTGATACAGAAATAATTCTATTTCCGTTCAGTTAGGGACAGTAGAAGAAAATAACCATTAATCGAATATATTCCATGTACCTACCTACACACCCACGGAAACTTGCTAATTCTGAATTTTAAGCGACAAATTGTTAATTTATTACCCGTCTACCAAAATGTCCATTGGGAATGACTAAATGTTTCTCATCAAAATTAAAGGGACACTTCAGCAATGAAATGGTTCACTGAAAACTTTCCTTTTCTGCATACTCTCTAAGCTTTTCACATTTTAATCGTAATTCCTTCGCCAAACTTACAAACAATAACCCAAAAGTTTATAAAAAGACTGTAATTAGTTTGTACATAAATAAAATATTTTGGCGCTACTATTTTGATTGTTCTCCATGCGGAGAAGTAGTGGGCGGCTCGCTAGATACTACCACGTGTGGGCCATTTTACGGATAGGAGTGTATCAATCTCCTGATCCAACCGGTCAACGTGGTCTAATTGCACGTTGGCGGATGGGGCGCGTTGCCGGGTTCTGTATTCGAACCGGCGACCTTTGGATGCGCACTCAAGCGCTCTATCCACTGCACCCCAGGCCCACTTAGTTTGTACATGAGTGAAATAATATGTGAAGTAATAAGATCACAGAATGTCTGTTCTTGTGAAGGGTGTGTGTGTACAGTACATAATATTGCAGCTATACTCTGTATGTAACGCGTTAATAATGTTGCAAATTTGTTATGTGTATATATACAAAAAAGTTAAAATTTTTGTAAAACACATGCTTTTTAATCACTGTCATTTTACTCCAAGATGCTATAAATTATTATGAAATGTCTCAACTTTATGAATTCTCATAAATTTGAGATATTATGTAACCAAGTTTTGTATATCCTCAAGCTTCAGTTGATTTTTTTTTTAGCGTCCAAGTTAAGGGGGTGGGTCTCTTTTGAGAGCTGGTAAAATTTTTTTTTGCTCTGTATTTCTATTTCTACTATATTGTATACAATCTATCATATTGGATGTATGCTGCCCCCTGTGAGGCTCTGCATCGAACATTAGAAGATCAAATCCAGACTGTCCAATCCAAGTGGCTGAGAAGCGTGGTTGGCACGCATTTCCTTTATATGCCTCAAATGCCAGTATCCATAAGGACCTAAGGATGGATACAGTGAGGGAGGCCATAATGAGTGCAACAAAGAGGTATGAAGGGAGGATTGATCACCATCCCAATTGATTTGCTTCAGAAGTGTACCGTGATAGTGAATTTCTGAGACTGAAGATGCCAAGCCAGCGCGATATTGTGTGCAAGTGGAAGTGAAGTACTTTCATGTAGTGATTGTCTAGGGGCCTAAATATTGGTGCTAGTGCCCTTTTTTGTGATTTTACTCTGACAATTGATGTGTTTATAAACAATATGCTCACAGTTTTGTCGTGTTCAACGTTGGTTTTTCCAACTTTTCTTCATGTTTTTTGTGACATAGTGTTACATACTTGTTTCTGTAAGTTTTTGTTGCGCTTGAGGAAGAGATTTTATAAATAATTTTGTATCTTTACGTGAGCCTGTCCTGTAATTTACCCTTGTATTTCAATAGAGCCTGAAGATGACAATTAAATATATTGCCGAAACGTCGCTAGTGAACAGAAAATGTGGTACTTAGTTTTTCTGGCTGCTTTTCCAATTTTTCTCTTCAAAAAAAAAAAACCCCTAACACCCAGAGAATATTTTTCTCTGAGCGGTAATTTTACTCATTTTTACTATAAGGTTATAAAAACGACGCGACCGAAGATTATGAATCATACTCCTGTGTTAAAAGATAGGAATATGGTTCATAATTTTCGGGCACGTCGAAATGTATACAATATCGCCATGTAGTTCGCGGTTAGACGTTATATATGTATGTATATCATGGAAATCAATGCAAAAATATTTTAATCATATTTTATAAAAAAGTATCTAGAGTATTAAATTATTTTATACTTTTACAAAGAAAGCATAAGGTGAAAGAATCGTGTCTTTTTGAGTTAAGTAATTACATTAATCTTCAAATTGGAACATAATTATGTACTGTACAGTATAGAGTACATATATTATAGAAACTATACAAAAAACAGAATAGAAAAAAAACTAAAACTGAAAAAGGTCCATCGTGTAATCGATTATGGTGGGGAAATTTGATGACAATTAAAATTTTAATTAAAACGAATATTCATTTTTTGCTATCTTCGGGAAATTAATGTCACAAAAAATTCAAATACCCCTCGTTGTCACTTAATCTTCTGTTTGGACGGTTTTCTTCCTCTTTAATTTATAACATGAAATCTCTGAAAAAAAGTTATAAATTACACGGAAGTAAAGAAAAGAGCAAGATGACACAAACAATCTTTAATATATAAAGCTGAAAAGTCTGTCTGTCTGTTTGTCTGTGGCACATGAACTCCTCCGAAACGGCTGGGCCGATCTTGATGAAATTTGGTATGGGGGTAGAGGGGGCCAATACGAGTTGCAAGCGCTATATGGGATTCCGCCCCAACCCCCCTTTATAGCGCCCCCACAGAAAAATTGTTTTTTCCCATTTTCTACCTGCTGAAGGGTCAGATAACGGGATTTTTTTATTTTAAGAATTTTTCAGGGTACCGTATTATTCATCCCCCCTACTAATATACGACCCCTTTTGGAGCTTAAAATGGAGTTTGCTCACACGTGATTGGGGGCTCGGGTTGACTAGTAATGAAATAAATATGAAATATATTTCCTAAAGATTAATCTTCTTCTTAATATATAAAGCTGAAAAGTCTGTCTGTTTGTCTGTCTGTGGCACATAAACTCCTCCGAAACGGCTTGGCCGATCTTGATGAAATTTGGTATGGGGGTAGAGGGGGTCAATACGAGTTGCAAGCGCTATATGGGATTCCGACCCAACCCCCCTTTATAGCGCCCCCATACAAAAATTGATTTTTTCCCCATTTTCTACCTGCTGAAGGGTCAGATAACGGGATTTTTTTTTATTTTAAAAATTTTTCGGGGGTACCGTATTATTCATCCCCCCTACTAATATACGACCCCTTTTGGAGCTTAAAATGGAGTTTGCTCACACGTGATTAGGGGCTCGGGTTGACTATGTTAAATAAATATTGTATAAGAAAAACATTAAATGTTTGAATTTGTTTTCGTTTTGTGCCGAAAGCCTTATTATATACATCATTTGCCATTCGACAAATGTAAATTGTCACAACTTTATTGAGGTAACGAGAGGGAGAAAATATAATGTGAAAAATCATGTTTCAAAGGAAAATATTCCGCTCGTTTACGGAAGATGAAGTGTACTTAAATAAGGAAAGATGATAAAGAGGATGATGTTAGAACTTCTGTTGGACTAAAGTGGTGTAATTTACGTTTAATTTGAATAATTCTTCCCCATATACCTTTTTAGTCTATCCTCGTTAGGGGGTTTGGATATACACTGTGTGATAAATAATATGGGAATTAGCGACATGGAATTGAGTTAAGCCAAAAGAACTTTTATAAAACATACAAATGCTCGAATGATCAGGCGCATAATATAAAACCATTGAAAAATTCAAAAGGTGTTGAGTTAAAGACAATGGGTCTAATTCAGCGACCAAGAAACCCTTGAAATCTTTGAATTTTGTACTGAAATTTCAAGATTTCAAGCGAATTTCAAGGGTTTCTTGGTCGCTGAATAAGGCCCAATATTTTATTTTATACTACATATTATTACTATTATAATTTAACTTTCGAAATCGACGGTTAGGCAATATGTAAACTATGTTAAGATTTGTACATTTTAATTGGAATTTAGAATAGTAATTTCCCAACCCTCGCTTTAAGATTTCTCGTAGGTATATGTCTAAATAGATATATACTGTAGGCAAATGCCCATACAGAACTTTGCAATCTATCTATGTTTTGAATGTTGCATAAATTGTTGAAAATGATAAATTTACAGTTTAAGGTTCTTGGATTATTTTTCCCATTTTAAACATCGCTGATCTGGTTAAGGTTCAATTAATGTAAATAATGTAAATAATAAACCTTTTCCATGTCATTATTTATTTAGGGTTTTTTTTTGTCTTATATTATTATTAAGGCTAGACGATTCTTGTTCTTCACTGACAGGAGGATATAGATTATTATATATTTATCATTACGCAATTTACTATTTACTAAAAATTTAGTAAATATAATAAAAAATTTCTTTTAAATATTTATACTGGCTTGCTTTTATTTACCTCTAGTTTCATTTTGATATACCTACATTATATAATGCCAAAGGAAAATTTTGTTGATATCCGTATTGGATGAGATTGTAAGCCCTAAATGGAATAGAATGAGGTGAAATGTGTCAGACGTTATATGTTCTTGATGCGTTGAGCATTTTCTTGGACTTGTAGTAGCGACTATCACATTAATCTGAGTGCTCGAGGGGTGTATACGGAATTTCTCTTGGCGTAAACATGAAAGTCATTTTCGTGATGTAAGTCCAGGGCGGTAGGTATATGTAATATGAAACATACTAACATGCATGGTGGAATGAGGTGACAAAAGTTTATTATAGAATCAGATGAGGATATAAGCAAAGATGAAGATATCATATAACAGCATCTCCCACCCTGTGATTGTAACTCAATTATTGAGAACTACAACATCATTTTTATACTCTATTTCCTTCAAAAGACAAATAATTTCAGATTTTTCTTGTGTTTTTGGCAATTTCCACGTTAAGTGTTGTAGCTATCAAACAAGGGGAAACAAAATGAAGCAAATGAAGAGTCAATTGACTCTAAATGCTCGGAAGAAAAAGATATTTTCTCTCCATTCCCACTTTTAGCATACGGAAAAACATCCACATTTTCTATCACATACTTAAGATATACTATAGAGCGATAATCAAATTCCAATCAAATAAAAAGAAAGTAGAATTCAAGTGATAAGTGCCTCACAAAATCGTGACACATCATTGAAATAACAATAAAATCCTCATTTTATAGATTTCCTCATTGCTTTTAATGCTATCATGATGCTTTTTAAGCAGTAAGTGGTGTTGTAAGTGCTTTGAAACGAATCATCTGTTGAGATACTATAACGCCAACCCACTATCTTCCTTGTATTGCAGTAAAATCAAATTTTACTGCTTGAAGAAAACATTTCAGAAGAAATATAAATTCTAAAAAGCAGATTAAATTAGGTGTATTTTAGTTATTTTGTATTTTGCTCTTAAGTATTGTAATTCAATGGTTATATTTTCCACTAAAAACATTTCTTAACTTTCCAAAACTGATAAATTTTTAAAAAATCGGTCAACCCGTTTTTTCTTGGTAGCCATTTTGGTAAACCAAAGTGTTTTTTTTTTCACGATTTCACAAATTTTCACTTTGACCTCTTGCATCTTGGCCACTAGTACACGGATTTGCACAAATAGAGTATCGTTGAAAAGATAATTTTATTCTCTTCCCAGATATGCTAAATTTTTGAACATCGGTCAAGCGATCGGTTTTTCACCCAGAAAAACTCACAGACGAAAAACCCGGAAAATCATTATTAAAAACGATTTTTTTTTGAAAATGAAAATTTGTAAAATTTTATAACTTTTTTCATTTCAATATATCTACATATAATAAAAAAATTCTGTTGATTGTATCGCATATTGCACATCTTATCTTAATATATAAAGCTGAAAAGTTTGTACCTATGTTTGTGGCACATGAACTCCTCCGAAGCGACTGAATGGTCAGATAACCGTATTATTCATCAGGGGGGGGGGGCTATATTAGTCCTCCTACTACTATACGCCCCCCCTGATGAGTAATACGGTACTTTTATAACTTAAAATGGAGTTTGCTGACACATGATTGGGGGCTCGGGTTGACTAGTACTTATATAATATAATTCAAGTGACCCGTATCGATTTCACTTGCCTCACAAATTTCATCTCATACCACTTTCACCCTTCTTTTGTGCGCAATTGAAGTCAAACTTTCGCTGTGGCCACCCACCTTCAAACAAATGGACTAGACAGGGGGATGGTTTGAATATATGAAATATTTGCCTTAACATTATAAAAAATATCACATCAAATAGGCATATTTCAACAAGGTACTGTGGGTTAATTCTGCCATAATTATTGTCTCCTTTTAAGCTCCTTCTTTTTCCCTTCTACCTTTGGTGTGTGACAATAATTACAAGAACAGAAATGGAGACGTCTAGTGTTAGTACAACTCAAGAATTAGATCAATGTATGCTCTACACGTTTTCTTCCCTACGCATCCACATTCTAAGTCGTTACATGTAATATAATGTATGTGTTATTGAGCTCAAAAAGAACCTTTTACACGTAAAACAAGGTAAGTGGGAGATAACAATCCGTCGTAATTGAGACCACTGTAGCAATGCTAATGCAATTGCGGTTTTTTATTTATTAATCACCCCCAAAACAATTAGGTACGTAATTGCAGATTTTTTTTCTGTCATTGAAGTCGTTAGTGGAAAAACTATGAAGAACCTCATGTGGTGGCGAAACATGGCCTCACAATCATACGTTTTTAATTCCTTTCAATGTAAACTTTCTCACTCTTATGTAATATAATTAATCTGATTTAGTTTTCTGAAGTACTGGAGTATATAATTCCAGATATACATAATAAAATTCTCAAACTAGTGCAAACACACAAGATGTTCTATTCATAGTTTTAGTTCTCATTCAGTATTCCTTCGGTTCCTTCGTCTCTTTTTCCACACCACTATATGTATGAAAGTAAAAGCTTGACTGTTCTCCTTTTTTTTTTTTTTTTTTTTGTTATTTTATCACCATTTAATATTGGATGACACAATGTAAGAAATAAAAGGTAGCACATAATATAAGAGCAAATAAAAAAAACTGTCAGCTCAGCAGAGTTTTAATTCCCGAGCTGTAACTTTATTGGTTTTTCATCAAGTTAATGTACAGTACATACATATGTATGTACATAATATGAAATGGTTAGAGAATGTACTGTACATATGTATATTGCTTTATATATTTCGATCATTGTTGTAGCTCCACCTTTTCTTTTATCCCAATGTATGTCATTACTGTACAGTCGCGATCGTGCAATAGGACCGGAGTAATAAAGTTTTCTCCGCGGTGGGATGGCTTCAAAAAGAGGAAATGTGTCTTCGCAATGGGACAATTATTACCCTGCCTTATCAATAGTACTAAATGTCCCACTGCGAAGTCAAATTTCCCGTTTCTGAGGTCATTCTACAGTGGAAAAGTCTAACGACGGTCCTACTGCATGACACGACTGTAATATCACACATAATTTTTAACGGAGTCTTGACGAGAAAAAAAATTAGCATAATTACTAATTATCCTGCCTATGGGAACACACATAATATTCAATTATATTATTAATTGAAATGAGATGAGAAAAAGTACGCTGGAGCTGGATGTACAAAAAAGGCACGAAAAGAAAACTTTCCATGTAGCAATGAGAATTGTGTGTTAAAACATACCCTTTGTGGACTTGTGAGTAAGCCGCAGCTCCGGCCATAGCTAGGGCTTTGTAGCGTGCTTGCTCATCCGTTGGCAACACAATATCCACAGATCTCGAGCGGGTGGCATTAGTACTGGGTACGGTGAGTGTTAAACCACCATCGGGTGGGGGTTGAATCTCTTCTGCTTTCCCAGATGATGGCACTTTGGTGAAGCACGAATCCACAGAGGCGGCGCGATCTCGTTTAAGATCTGGCACAGTCAAGTAGATGTCGCACACAGCATCAGGTGGCGCCTCACATCGCCCATAACTCGATGACTTTTCCTCACCCTCACGCGCTATATCGTAATCATCATCATCATCATCCTTTGCCTCTTGTAAGTTCTCCCTCGGCAAATGCTCTTCCTCTCGACTTGCGCGTGCAACGTTCTCCAAGGAGCTCTCTAGGGGCTCCACAAACACGGCTTCTTGGCGCGATATCGAGCGCCTTCGTGGACGGCTGATATGTGGTGGTTCGTCTCCAAATGGTGGCGGGGATGATGTTAGTGGCGACGGAAGTTGTTCCATGGTAGGTGGTGGTGAAAACACCAATGGTGCCATTTGAGCCGGTGGCGAGCCCAGTGGAAGGAATGTTGGCACGTCAGCATGAGTTGGGGACAAAGTGAACGTGATGCCACATGGCGAGGATGGTGTAAAGGGCGTAAAAGGCGTGGGTGGTGGTAAGAGACAATTGCCATATTCTGACTCACTTGCATCCTCATCATCTGCATCTCCATCACTCGAGGATGTGTCACTGTAGCTGAGCGATCGTACTTCTTGGTGATCAATAAAATATAACTGATCCGCACTCACTTGGCGTTCATATTCTTCAAGGTATTGGCAGTGTACGCATGCCGGTGGTGAAGATTTTGTACCCGACGATCGACGCCTTTGAAAGCGCTTCGGTACTTCTAGAAATGTCCCACTCTCATCTCCCGTACCCGAAGCTGAATCAAAGCTTCGTGATCGTTGATTTGTCACCTGTGGCACCTGCAACAGCCCTGTTTTATCATCGGTCGACTGACGAAGGAGACCTGCACGCTGAGCCTCTAATTGGATTTCGTCGAATGATGCCGAGCGAACCTTAAAGCATTGAGTGTGACCAATTAGGACCACATCCGATGGTGAAGGAAATAAAGAACAAAAAAATCGAAAACATAACAGTTTAAAGAACGTGGGCGTTTAGAACAACAAATGCCAACAAATAAATATGTGCGAGAAGCCACTTTGAACAACTTTAATGATATATAAACACTGGAAATAAAATATAGTAATTTGTTTTCATGCTTTTACGAACATTACAAGCAAAAACAAACTTTTAAATCCTATTCCTTACAAACTTTTATAGAAAGTTCAAAAACTTAACAGAATTATTCTCTCACAGATCAGCTTTAAGTATTTATACTGCCAAATGCCTAATTAAATATTTCACTTTTCGTGTGCTGTGCACATACAACACTGTATGTATAAGTAGTAAGTGTAGAAATTTTAGCTGAATTTACAATAATAAGATAATGATGAAGAAAAAACACGTTGCAAAGAAAATAAAGATATAATCCTTTAGAAATTGAATAGAACAAACACCCCTAAGCAATATTTGAAATTAAATGACCACACTGGGAGAGATTTCGAACTTTTCCTCCAGTTAATATTCTTTCAATACTATACATCCACAAATGATAAAGATAATATTATATTCTAATAGTTTATAAATACTTGGTATGCCACGATTGTGGTATACCAACTAATTGACTAGAGAAGAAATTGAAATGAAAAACTTTAATTGCTTAAACAGAAAACATTTTAAAAATAAGAAATAAGAAATTTTACGGTGAGGAGAGTAGTGAAGGAAACTACATCGAACCACAAATAACGAATAAATGTTGCAAAACTCAATTGCGGTGAACATTTTCACACCTGTTTAGGCACCTCAAGACTGCTCTGAGTTTTCATTTCGGCACCTGTAGGCGTCCGTGATCGCGTGAATGTTGTTCGCAAGCGTTGCATAGTAATGATCCAGGTAACAAATGGGTGTCGTATACCTCACAATTTCGACATGGAGGCAAAAGCCTTCCACTGTGAGGTCTCCTACCCAGTCATATCGTTTCGGAAATAAATCTCCACTCTACAATGATGCACAAGAAAAGGGAAATGATTGAATTAAATCACCCAATAGAGCTTCTTTACAAACATATAATACACATTTATCTCTCTCTCTTGTCTCATGCTTCTTTGTACAACAATCTATAAAGAATTTCGAATGCATACAATATTGTGAAAAAAAAAAATGCTGTAATTGTAAGAAAAATAAATGAAGTCGTTGTTTCAACTTGCTGCATATTTTGTATTGAGCGATAAAAATATTGGAATGAACACAGTCCTAACACAATTTGGAAATAATATGACCACATCTGGCTTACTATTTATATACCCTTAGTAAACCTGACCAATTAAAATCATTTGCGGAATTCACATGTCTCGTTATAATTACGTGATAACAAATTGTTGTCTGTTTTTGTGATTATAAGAAAATGTTGCATTAAGCAGATGCTTGTATTTACAGGGTTAATTTATAACTTTTGTACAGAAAAACATCCTTTTGGAGAAAAGTTTTCTGTTTGCATTCACAGACGTGGAGAAATTAATTAGGAACTTTGTCGATAGATCATGTAAAATATCGTATGACTAACATTATAAGATTATTTGTTGATGTGTAAGACGAAATGTTTTTCCGACCATAAACCTTTATTCCTATAAAAGATTATTCCTAGAAAGGTTTTTACTTCCTAGGTGTGTAAACGATGACTATACATAATATAATCATCATCAAGTTCAATAAATGAGTCAAATTGTCCATAGTTCCGAAAATTCATTGTTCTTATTTTTTTTATCCAGAACTATAAGATGGAGAAGAGCCAAAATATATTTTTGACTAATACCTACTGATACTCGAGAAAATTTATTTTTTTTATCAAGTTACTAGTTAATCCAAGCACCCAATAACATGTGAGGAAATTTCATTTAAATGCGTTATCTGAAAGTGAGTAAAATCGATTTTTATGTTGGGGCGCTATGAAGGGGGGACCGGGCGTAATTCTATATAGCGCTTGCAATTCGTATTTATCATATACATTTGGTTCATTGACGTTGTCCAACCAACGAAGTCTTGATAAACATTTATGTTTTGTTCATGTAAAAACTAATTATTTTCTAATTGAGCTAATCATAAGTTTTTATAATGTTTCTTGTTGAACGAGATAAATGTAGGTGCTATACAAGAGAAAATTATTTGGTTACTCATCAAAATGATTAGGTACATAAAAAATTATTAAAACACTATATAAATGGAATTTATACAATACGGTGTGTTGTTGCATTCATTTATTTGTTTATTAAATTGATAAAGGGCTTGCCATCATTTCTGATGATTCCCCTAATACATTATACATGTAAAGTGTTTGCTCTGAAAGTAAAGTATATTTGCAAATTCTATTAATATTATAACGAAAAGTGAATTTAGTTATAATTTGTCGTTGAAACTTCAACATATATTCTTCTTCTTCATAGTCATTCTAATTATACCAAACACGATAAATGATGAAATTCAAATGTAATGCATATATTAAAAAATAGAACATTAGTTTAAAATTCAATGTTTGTATCTAATTACATATTTGTAAGTACATACATATAAATATTAAGTTATTAAAAATATCCAATAAGCAATTAGTGTATAAAACATTCAGAAAAAAGAATAAGCAAAAATTATAAAAGAACGTCCTTGATTCATTAGCCTAATTCATTTGTAAGGTAAATATTTCCTTCATCTTTTATGGCGGAAAATATTCGGAGATAAGTATACCTATATGCATTTACACGAAACGCCTTGTTGACACAATCTTTCTCAAATGTCACGAGCAAGAAATGTTGGGAAATTTATGGTGATTTGGGCATTTGTTGTACAATATATGTAAGTATATAGTTGCCAGCAATAAAGTTTGTGAATTATTATAATAATTTGATTCTTTCAAAATATTGATGTATAAATGTTTTCTTCAGATTTGAAAAATCTTAATGCAATAAACAAACGTTTTAGGATTTTTTCTTGGTTTTCTTTTCTTAGATCTTTCTTCTAAGTACTTAAAAAAAATCACAGCTACAATGATAGAGAACTATAAAAACTGGGACATTAGAAGATTTATAAAAAAAAGTGGCTATACATTTTTTTTTTAAATTCATTATATTTAACCCTTTACAGGGTTGATGAGCCTTTTTATACAATTTGGTTGGAAAGGAATATTAATAATCATTAAATATATAGGTACCTACCATTGTACATTATTTTGATAGTGAAAAATATTCATTTCCACATTAATGGCACTAACAAAGGTGTGATAATGGAAATTGGTGCCAAATAAATTAACATTAATTTATCTTTTTGTGTAGTTAAATTAGTCATGAAGGACAATTTCCAAAAAAGGGAGCAGCACCCTCCGAACACCTACCTATGTTTAATACACGTTTTCACATTCGCATTATTGTACATTCATAACTTTTAATATTTCACCACTCTCGCCACTAATATTGTATAGGTATATATGAAATGTTTTCTAGATTTATGAAAAACCTACGTGTTTTTAGCTTCCACTTCTGATTATTCACTATATAATACAGATATATATCTCCCTTGTCCACTCCTACCATATTACAAAATTCACCCACGCACAAGCTATACCTGCTGTGTAATGTACATATGTATATGTACGCGATTCTCAACATTCTCCAAGACATATAGTAGGGTTAAGATAAAAACATGAGGTATAAACAAAATAAATCTTTGATAGCAGCAAAGAGTCACCCTATAATATCATCTCATCACAGCCATTTCCCTTTTTACAGTAAAATTTACTATATACAAAAGCCTAATGTTGTCACAGTCTATCCGTCCCTATTGCCTGTACGGGTACCATGAGGAAGTTAAGCAGCAGAACATAACAATATTTGTGCCATTAGAGACGAAAATTAATGATAATACTATGATTTAATAAAGTAACCACACACTACTATCATTCCATCTTCATGATATACACACTACACACTTATACTAAATGTATGATTTCCCCTCACTTTCTTTGTAACAATTACAAAAGTAGATAATAACAAGATCAAAATACTTTGAATATTAAGACGGAAATATGTCAAAAAATTTGTGAATCTAATAACCAAATATAGGTTATAGGAATGTCGGAAATAAACGATTAGATGTAGGTTTCATTCACTTTATTTTGGAAAAATTCTTTGCCCTATACCTTCACCTCTCATGGCATCCTAAAGTCAAAACGGACATCCTGAATCCCTCATCTACACACAATACCCCAGGTAATAGAAAGAATAACACTCTATTCACAATTCATGAACATTTTACCTCAAACTCATTACCAATCTTCTTACAACCATATCGTTTCTAAGGAGCCCGAGAAATTCCTGTAAGCAGTACTGCATCTGTACGTACATTATACCATCTTATTTCCATCCGGTTGGTATGTAAATGACTGAGAGCGGAAAATATATGCATACATACATACATGCATTCTTAATATATACATATATAATTATTTCTAGCTATGTATATGTATAGGGGTAACTGGGGTAAAATGGTGAATTTGAAAAAAAATAAAAATTAATATCTCAAGAAGCAGTGGGAGCTAATCTGTCTAATTTCGTCAGTAGTTGCACTTCCTACCCCTGGCCTAAGCCTAGAAAGTTTCATAACAATTGATCCAATATTTTGGCTTTTATTTGAAAAACAAATTTTTCGAACCTCAAAGTTACTCTGACCACTCAACTACAAATTCAGTTTTGGTGAAATTCTCTGCAATATTTTTGATCCAAATGCATTTTTAGACAGAGTAACTATTGATAAACACGAATCTAATCTGAATTTTCCGAGTTTTCCCGAAAAACACTGATAGTAAAAAGTACCGCTTGGGGCAAAATGGTGAATTTGGTGTTTTTTTTAAAATAACTTTTAAAATTTTTGATAAAATAATTTCCCTTAATTAGTATAACTATTATATACAATTTGGGATGTTTAATCACTTACTATTACCAATTTTTATAAACTAAAAAAATAAAAAAGGCAATTTCTTAAATTTAACGTTTTTTTAATTTTTTGTATTTCTTTTATTAAAAAAAAGTTTTAATTGGTACACAAATCTCTCATTCTCAATAGATATTATAATGCCTTGCTAAAATAATTTCATTAATTTAAGATTAGCGAACAAAAAACGCAATTAACCGTTTTACCCCAAGATTTTTGGAACAGGCAAATTTGGAAGGGTTTGGAAAATGGCCTGAAAAAGCATTTTCCCATTGCGATAGAGAAAAATCGTCTAAGACAAAGTTGTAGCCCGAAAAATTTCCTATAAGACAGTTCTCATGGGAAATCTCAAATATTTCCATGGAACTCAGGAAAAATTATGTCCCAAAAATTCACCGAATTACCCCAGTTTCCCCTACATATACAGGGGTATGCCCAACCCCGAGAAATCAGTACTTTTCTTGAACCAGCCGTTGATTCCGATCAGATGAAGGGATTAATTTATGTATACACGAGGTAAATTGTCGCTTCGCTCCAATTTACCTCGCCCCGCTTCGCGGGGAATTTTTGCGCTTCGCGCAAATTTTAGAGGGAGAAAGGAATTGTGATGAATTGAAATATATTTAATGGAAGATTTATTCGTTGGTAAAAACCGCCTGGTATCAGGAGTCTCTGTACCAAATTTCATCACGATCGGACCAACGGTGTAGAAATGCATAGATGAACAGGAACGAAATTTTAGAGAGACCTTTCTTTATTATATAGATGGGCCACGCAAAAACCTCTAACAAATATTTCAAAGGGAAAAAGTGAATTTCACACAACATTTATGGCGCCGAATTCAAAAAGTAGTCAAAAAAGCATGAATTTTATATGAGGGCTATGTGAAGGGGGGCTCTGGGGGGGAAATGAATGCCGTTGGTAAAAACCGCCTGGTATCAGGAGTCTCTGTACCAAATTTCATCACGATCGGACCAACGGTGTAGAAATGCATAGATGAACAGACACCATATTTTAGAGAGACCTTTCTTTATTATATAGATAGAAGATGGGCCACGCAAAAACCTCCAACAGATATTTTAAAGGGATAAAGTGAATTTCTCACAACATTTATGGCGCCGAATTCAAAAAGTAGTCAAAAAAGCATGAATTTTATATGAGGGCTATGTGAAGGGGGGCTCTGGGGGGGAAATGAATGCCGTTGGTAAAAACCGCCTGGTATCAGGAGTCTCTGTACCAAATTTCATCACGATCGGACCAACGGTGTAGAAATGCATAGATGAACAGACACCATATTTTAGAGAGACCTTTCTTTATTATATAGATAATTAGTTGGTGTTCCACTTCGTGGCCAACACCAAGTATTGTAATCGTCGGAAAAACCGACCACATCAGATCGGGCTCAAACTTGGTAAGAGCACGTTTCAGACATCCCACATTCCAAAAATGGTGGTGGAAAATAACAAACGGTAACAAATAGAGACTTCCGGTTTGAAGTTTTCTATAGAAATGTGGGTGTAAAATTTCATTTTTTCGTATTTTCAAAATCCAAGATGGCCGCCGTCCGCCATTTTGAAATAGTGTCAACCACTTCCCTTAGAGCTAGAGTCCTGAAATTTTAGTATGTTGTAGAGCTCAGTGAGACGTTTTCATCGATAATTCATACTTGAAAATCGGTCAAGCGGTTTATCAAATATGGCGGCCTAAAGCAAAAAGTGTTTTTTCGATATATCTCGAGAACGGCTTGACCGATTTTGACCATCTTGGTATTAAATGAAAGGTATTGCGAAGCCATACAACTGTCTAGAACATTTCAAGTTTCAAAAACATCCGCAAGAGGCGCTAAATTCAAAAACAAAAATTGCCTTAATTTAAGGGGCAATATCTCCGAATCCCCATTAGGCAAATCTTTTAAATTTTGATATGTTGTAGCCTGACTCAATATCTTTCACCAGTCCGAAAATGAAGAAAATCTATGTCGCCATTTAGAAGATATAGCCATTTGAAACCATATCTCTTGAACGGCTTGTCCGATTTCGCTCAACTTGGTATCAAATTAAAGGTTGCAATTCTCTACAACTTTCTAGAACATTAGAAACCTCTAGAACCATTTCTTGAGGACGAAAAATGCGAAAAACTGTTTTGGTAAAACAAAAATCCGCCATTTTGTGTTCTTGAGGTGACCTTGAAAAGTATCAAAACTTATCCCATATTCTAGATTATTTTAAGACCTTTCCATAACTAGTCAAGAAGTTTCTGTAGGTGTTATAGAACCAGAGATGTGACTATTTTTATGCATCAAATTACTGGATTTCACGAAAAAAAAAATCAATTTGCCTACTAATTCTGCTCACAAATCGCATTACAACGCATAAACAAACTTCTACACGTTGTGGGACACCAACTCTTATAACTGGACGCGTTATGATTGACTTTCACTTGCAATCGACACTACATTTAATTAGCTTTCGATTAATTTCTATTTCATCGCCAGAATTGAACTATTAATATTAACCCTCCGTATGAGGGGCAGGTGACCGACCCCAGAGCTATATTTAAATTAATTGTGCCTTAGTAAAGGTATAGATCCAAGCTTTTGGAAATAGGTTCCTTGATTATCTGAGAAGATTGTGTAAAAATTTGAGGTCAATCCGACCACCAGAAAAAAAAATTATTAACAAATATGTAAGAAGAGGGATCACTCAATCTACCTTGGGTTAAAATAATCAGGAATAGGAACATTACAGATCCAGAGTTGTACTCTAGATTCAATTTGAAAGTTCAAATAATTGGGCCTCGGTGGTGTAGTGAGTTAAAACACAACACCACGCCATTCCCGGCCGAGGTTGCGGGTTCGATTCCCGCTGCGGCTTGCCGTCTGGCCCGTGTTTCCTTCTTTCCTTCTTTCCTGTCTCCTCTACAAAATTTATCCTTCCCAATTTTGAGGCAACTGTGTCTTTCTGAAAGTTCTGGAGTCTGATTGAGCCATAATTGGCGAAAAATTCTGTGGCCTACGGCCATCTTCTGCACCACTTCGGTGCCATCTGTCTGGGAATGAGAAGCTGCTTCCCGATGTGTCTGTGCTGGCTAATGCCAATCTGTGTCTACGCTAACTGCCCCCAAAGGGAGGATCTGATCGATTGAATGAGTGGAGTGATCAACGCGGATGCCATCACTGATAATGACGACATCTGCAATCTCCAGCACCAAACAAGTCAACGAACTTCGGTGCTGTGTATCTTCCAGTATATCAATTATTGTATCGAATAGAATTTGATTGTAATTAGGTATAGTGGAATGAATAAAACAATTTGAATTTTTGAATAAAACTGAAAATAGAAGTTCATTGGCAATATGAATGGAATATATTATGAGAATTTCTTTATCAATTAAAAGCTGTTACTGATAAATAGAACATGCCCTCAAACCTCACGAAGAGGGAATTCGTTGCCCTAACGAAGCTTCGCATAGGACATACCAGGTATACCATGGATATAGAATAGAACGAAATTCAACAAATGAGTCAAAACTTTACGAAACATGTCATGTAGAAAATTCCGTAGAACACGTATTGAAATATTGTGTACAATTTGAAAAACAGAGAAAAGAATTATATCTAGATAGAACGATAAAAATTATATTGAGTTATAATGACAGAAAAATTGAAAAACTAATGAAATTCCTCCACAATACAAAACTAATAGATTCAACCCGAGCCCCCAATCACGTGTGAGCAAACTCCATTTTAAGCTCTAAAAGGGGTCGTATATTAGTAGGGGGGATGAATAATACGGTACCCCCCAAAAATTTTTAAAATAGAAAAAAATCCCGTTATCTGACCCTTCATCAGGTAGAAAATGGGAAAAATCAATCTTTCTGTGGGGGCGCTATAAAGGGGGGAGGGGGCGGAATCCCATATAGCGCTTGCAACTCGTATTGACCCCCTCTACCTCCATACCAAATTTCATCAAGATCGGCCCAGCCGTTTCGGAGGAGTTCATGTGCCACAGACAGACAAACATACAAACTTTTCAGCTTTATATATTAAGATAAGATGAAAAAAATGGAATAGTTTAATCATTTTTTTTTGTTTTATCATTGCATTATTATCTGCTTATACTTTCAGTCACAGAAATTTCATATTTTTACATAACTACATAAAAAATTGGCAATTTATGCGATATTTTTCATATTTGATGTGTTACACATGCGGAGGAACCAGAAAATGACAAAAATCACAAAAATTTCAATATTTTGGTGGGAATATGAATACAAATTGAGAAAATCTGTTGATTGAGAGAATATAGGCTTTATCCAATAGTACTAGAGTTCCAACATATTGGATTAGTTGAAGATGGAGAGTACGACAGAATAGAGAAAGAGCATTTTACATCGATATGATAAGGAAATGGAACGGATGTTCATGATTTGTAAGAAATCATAATACAAAAAGACGTTCTGGATATTGCAATAACATTTCATTGTAGAGAATGATTCAACCCTCATACAAATTGTTATTCATGACAAAAATGTGGACAAAAACCAATTGAGTAAAGAAGCGAAAATCATATAAACGTAGTTTTCAAGCTTTTTTTTGTTAAGTGGCAAATATGAAAAAGATTAAGAAAATAATATTATGTACATATGGTGGAATGAGATTTAAAAAAAAGTATTAAACTACATATAATATACATATGTACATTATATCACACAATTCCTTAAAATAGAAAAATATTTTTTTTTTGTATTCAAAAGATGCGGAAATTTCTCAAGAAGGTTAAGCATTTATGTACATTATATAAATATCTATATTTTCCATTAAAGGATCATCCTCGGTACTTTCCTCTTTCCTAAGATTATTCACAGTTTGGTATCCGTTTCGTATACATATGTATGAGTGTATATGTAAACACATAGTAATATTTAAGTAAGTACATACATTTATGATAGGGATTGCAATGAATAAGAAATATACTCTGTGAAAGCGAAAATCGTTATTGTGAATGAGTCGTATATGAAAATGTAGATTATGAGTAGTATTCAGTTGAATTGGATGCCAAAGGAAGGAATATATTCACAAATTGGATCTACTTTTACTGTAAGAAATACATACATATTATGTATTTTTTTAAAGACATTTATTACAAACAATCTGTATACAAAATACAATACAATAAGTTTTCTGTGTGGCAAATACTATTGACATGAAGAAATGAGTCCAGCGGCCTCATCCCACAAAAACCAAATACAATTGTTTATGACTACATATTAACATATGTATGTAAATAGTTATGTATGTGTCATATAGTCAAAATGAAAACAATTTCATTATGATAGAATAAGACAAGACAGAAAGTCAATCATAATGCGTCCAGTTATAAGAGTTGGTGTCCCACAACGTGTAGAAGTTCGTTTATGCGTTGTAATGCGATTTGTGAGCAGTATTAGTACGCAAAATTGATTTTTTTGTGAAATTCAGTATTTTGATAGATAAAAATGGTCATATCTCTGGTTCTATAAGACCTACAGAAATTTCTTGACTAGTTTTGGAAAGGTATTGAAATAAGCTGTAATTTGATATATATCTCAATCTCAAAAAATTTATATCTCAATGATTTTCAAGGTCACCTGTAGAACACAAAATTGCGGATTTTTGTTTTACCAAAACAGTTTTTTGCATTTTTTATCCTGAAGGAATAGTTCAAGAGGTTTCTGATGTTTTAGAAAGTTGTAGGGAATTGCAAAACCTTTAATTTGATACCAATATGAGCAAAATCGGACAAGCAGTTCAGGAGATATGACTCTTAGAACTTTTCAAATTCTAAAATTTTTCAAACTACGATATCTTTTAAACGACGACATATATTTTCTTCATTTTCGGACTGGTGAAAGATATTGAGTCAGGCTACAACATATCAAAATTTAAAGGAAATCTATAACAGATGTTCGGAGATATTGCCCCTTAAAGTTAGGCAATTTTTGTTTTTGATTTTAGCGCCTCTTGCGGATGTTTTTGAAACTTGGAATGTTTTGGACAGTTGTAGGGCTTCTTGAAAGCTTTCATTTGATACTAAGATGGTTAAAATCGGTCAAGCCGTTCTCGAGTTATATCGAAGAAACAGTTTTTCCTTTAGGCGGCCATATTTGCTAAACGGCTTGACCGATTTTCAAGTATGAATTGTTGATGAAAAAGTCTCACTGAGCTCTACAACATACTAAAATTTCAGACCTCTAGCTGTAAGAGAAGTGGTTGAGGGTAGTTCAAAATGGCGGACGGCGGCCATCTTGGATTTTGAAAATGCGAAAAAATAAAATTTTACACCCACATTTCTATAGAAAACTTCAAACCGAAAGTCTCTATCTCTTGCCGTTCGAAAGTTATAAGGCAAAGTTTAGGCGACCGGCCGGATCAAAAATTTTCCACCACCATTTTCGTAATGTGGGATGTCTAAAACGTGCTCATACCAAGTTTGAGCCCGATCTGAGGTGGTCGGTTTTTCCGACGATTACAATACTTGGTGTTGGCCACGAAGTGGAACACCAACTAATATATAGGTATACTTATATTTGACATAATAATAATTTAACAATATAGTGAGCTATTATTGTTATTTATAGTTTTCTTGTGATGTACATAAGTATTGCTAAATGCTACTCTTAAATATAAGAGTATTTTCGTTGTTTTTTGGAGAGAGAGAGCTGTCAGAGAGAGAGAGCTGTCATCTACTTTTGACTGATTATTTTCTCTGTGACTTATTTTATCGAATTATCGATAGTTTCAGGGTTGCTACCCTTATTATAGTTTAACAGTAGTGACCATTAAACAGCGTGTGTCATTCTTGCTGTGTGGATTTTATGCTCAAGTGCTCTGGAGCATAGAATTTTATGAAATTGTGGTGCCTCGTGCTTTGAGAATCGACGGTCTTATCTCGAGTGACGTCACCACTGCTGTCGCTATATTCATCTCGCTTTTACTCGCGGGGATTCATCATACGCTCGCTCGTCGATTGCTTAACTGAGGAGTACAGTGCCGTGCGATAGAGTTCAACGCGGCCTCAAAATGATCCCCACGCGAGCATCGCCCGGGGCATGTGAGATGTGCAAGAAGCGAATTTCTATGAAATTCTTTCCGGGGATAAAGTGTGGAGGAGGATGTGACCGCTGGTTTCACGGTGCCTGCATCGATCCTCCGCTTTCAAATGAGAGGATTAAGGATCATGAAAGTGGCACTTTCGATTGGGTGTGTGCTGATTGCGTCACCCGCGACGGTGGAGTTTGCGACGCGACGCGCGTGATGAATGCTACAGGCACTGCTGGAGCTACAGCACCTGTGGATTTTCAGAAGGAAATTGAGATCCTTAGAACCAGGTGTGGGTGCCTGGAGACGGAAAACGAGGCCCTGCACAGTCTGATTAGAGCCCTCACTGCAAGGGTTTCTGCTCTGGAGTCCAAGAATTCTGTGCCATTTCATTCCTCGCCTCGCAACTCAATGCCCGGAAGATCTCTCTTTTGGCCTGTTGGAGGCCGCGATCTTTTTGATGCCTCTGCGGAGAAGTCTTTACCTGGAAATGCTCGTTGTGCCCTTCCAAAGCCGGATGCTGGCGTGCCTCAGGGGCCCCAGGAAAATTCCAATCTGGATGTTGGTGGAAAAAATCACCCTGCGCGTGCCGTGAGGGACTACGTACGTCCGGAGCGTGAGGCGGTACGTCCTGTGCGTCGTCCGGTTGTGGTGGGGCGCGCTAAACCTGAGAATGCTCTGCCAACTGTGCCCTCATATCGATGGCTCTTCGTGACTCGATTGGCGAGAAGTGTTACCGCTGATCAATTAAGCAATCGTCTCGAAGGTACCCTTTCCTCGGGACGCCGCCCCCGATGTGTGAATCTCATCCCAGCGGAGGATTCCACGCGTCGTATTGGTTCCTTTCGCGTGGAGCTCTTGCCTGAAGAGTTCGACGAGGCACTTCAACCTGATTTCTGGGATTCCGGGATCCTGGTGAAGGAGTTTCTTTTTCGTCCAAGACGAAAGACAACACCTGCAGTCCCCGGAACTACTGCCCAGCCTAGGGAGAATGATGGTGCCGCTGGAGTCGCGCCCGCTGTTGGGTCCGGAGTCTCGGGTGAGCATGGAGAAGATGCTATCTCCAAAGATGACGACGGGCAGGATGCCCGGTGAGTACTCCATGATCCCATCGGTTCCCTCCCATGATGACGACCTGCCTGATCCTGGACTTCTTCATCACTCGCTATTCTGCGGGTCTTCCCTCAATAGTGGCATTAATTCTAGTTTTAACTTTCATGATTTTCTTAAAGTAGATTTTGGGGATGCAGACTTATTCTCATCCACATCAGCCCAGATTGAAAATTTACAAGATTCTATTTCTAATCAAACCTTAATTTCTTTCAAAAAACTTACTACTGATTCACGTTTTTCTTTTATAATTGCACATATGAACGCCCGAAGCGTTCGGCGGCACATTGATGAAATTCGCCTTCTCCTTTTTGACTCAGCTCTTTCTATCCTATGTGTCTCTGAAACTTGGCTGGACTCTTCCGACTCGGCGGAGGCCGTGGGTGTTCGGGGATTCCAATTATTTAGGTGCGACCGTGAGGGTCGCAGAGGTGGTGGCGTGGGGATCTATGTTCGTGATTCCCTAAAATGTTCATTGCTTTGCTCCGGCAAATTTGATGCTTTAGAGTACATTGGCATTTCTTTTACGGCCAATGGTGTCAGCAGTACTGTCTTTTGCTCATATCTACCTCCTCCTGTAAGAAATCTAGAAAGCATTGAACGACTGCTTGACTGTGCCCTTTCCTATGATAATCTTATAATCATGGGTGACTTCAACATAAATCTTGTAAGTAACTCTAGCATCAGCGCTCGTTTTCTTGGACTTCTGTCCTCCCTTTCATTGCTCCACGTGAAATTTAATCCAACTCGCGTGGATTCTCTTTTGGATCTTATGATCATTCCTTGCAGTGATGAGCAAAAACTCCTGCATTTTGGTCAGATTCCTCTACCTAGCATTTCTGACCATGATCTAATCTTCGCTTCGTATAACTTTCGGCTCCCGCGGCCTAAAGCTAAATACCGAATCATTGCAGACATTAAAAATTGTGACAAGAATGAAGCACTGTCTTTTGCTCTCTCAATGGACTGGAGTCCTCTTTATCTAGAACATTGTGCTTCCAAAAAAACCTCCATTCTAACTGAAATATTAAATTCAATCTTTGAGAGTGTGGTCCCCAAAAAACGGGTTCTTATTCCACCTCTCTCTACTCCATGGATTAATTCATCCATTGTCTCGATGGCTAAACGCCGCGACGCTGCTTGGAAAAAGTGGAAGCGATCTGGTCTTCCGTCACATCGTCAACATTATTGTCGATTGAGAAATCGAGTGTGTGCTTTAAAGAACAAAGCCAAGAAAAAACATTTCCATAAAAATCTTGATGTTGAGCTTCCACCAAAGAAACTTTGGGGCAACATAAAGAAACTGGGCCTGCGCCCTTCTATTAGTGCCTCTACTACTCCCACTATCTCCGCAAGTGTTCTTAACACCTTCTTCTGTTCCAATTTACAAGGAGGTGTGGTTGAATGCCCCAATCTTCCATCCATTCCCTGGGAGGGTTTTAGCTTCCGCTGTGTTTCTCAAGTAAATGCAGCATACGCTATTTCCCGTGTCAGGTCTGATGCAGTGGGGAGTGATGGCGTCTCCCTTACTTTCATTAAAATTCTTCTTCCGGTAATATTACCAGTGCTCACTGATGTATTTAACCATATTATTACTACGTCGACTTTCCCTGAAATTTGGAAGTCTGCCTTGGTTGTACCTATACCAAAAATTTCTAATCCTGTTGCACCATCTGATTTTCGGCCTATCAGCCTTCTCCCTGTTCTTTCTAAAGCTTTCGAATTTCTGCTCCATGAGCAGATGACCCTTTATCTAAACAGCAACAGGCTGCTCTGTGACTTTCAGTCTGGTTTTCGTGCTGGTCATGGAACCACTTCTGCACTACTTAAGGTAAATCATGACATTGCGTCAGCTATCGATCGCAGCCACTTTGTGGTTCTAGTCCTGTTGGACTTCACGAAAGCTTTTGATAGTCTGCCGCATGATCTTATTTGCTTTAAACTATTTAAACTCTTCAAATTTTCCTCAAATGCCATCTCACTAATCCGCTCCTACTTCAGCGGGCGCTCTCAAATCGTAAGATTTGGAGATGAATTATCTCCTCCTGGTTCACTGACTAAAGGCATAGGTCAGGGTTCCATTCTCGGTCCCTTATTATTTTCATTATTCATTAATGATCTTCCTTCTGTCCTGCGCAACTGTTCCTACCATCTTTATGCAGACGATCTGCAAATCTATACTGAGGGTTCTACACTCGACTCCCACTCTGCCTTCCAAATAATGAATGAAAACCTCCAAAGAGTTGAGCACTGGTCTTCTTCAAATGGGTTGATTCTCAATCCTAAGAAGTCGCAGGCAATAATTTTCTCTAAGAAATCTGCAAATTTCACTTCATTACCTCTACTCCTTCACGGAGAAATTATTCCTGTTGCTGATCAGGTTAAAAACCTGGGAATCGTCTTTAATTCGACTTTGACCTGGTCTGATCATGCAACTGCCCTTTGCCGAAAGGTCAACTATTCCTTATATACCCTAAGACGCTACCGGAACATCACTCCTACTGACACTCGCCTGCTTCTTGCACGAGCGCTACTTCTGCCATTCTTTCACTATGGAGCAGAGCTCTTCTTTAACGCGGATCGTGACACAATCCGTCGTTTAACAGTAGCTTTTAATAATTGTGTCAGGTACATTCACGGACTTGGACCTCGCGATCACATTTCGCCTTTCAGGGACGCGTTTTCAGGCTGCGATCTTGAATCGTACCTCCAGATGCGTGCCCTGATTTTCATACAACGCCTAATTGAGACCGAAACCCCAGAATACCTTTCCTCTCTTTTGACAAGGGGGGGTTCTGCCAGGGTACAGGGATACTTGGTGCCGAGGGCTGAGTTTGATTGCTTCTATCGGACGCTTTTTGTAAAGGGCGTCTCCCTTTACAATGCGTTGCCGCGTAACTGCCGCCGTTCCATGAACGCTTTGAAAAGGCATTTTCAGTCTGGGCACTGATGCTTTGTTTTCTTTTTCTTTTTTTTTTCTCTATTTTTTTTTTTTCTCTTTTTATAAATTGCTTTGTAAATTTTTTTTTCCCTTTTTCTCTTTTTTTTTCTTTTTTCACCTGCCACACACATGTGAGAGGGCATGACCCTATTTTGTGTTTGAAATAAATAAATTATTATTATTATTATTATTAAGAATGAGTTATTGATGATAGTGAAACATTACGTTATACTGGTGAAAGTATGTTGTGTACCTATGTACACAAAATTAACTCCTAAACTAAATTCATGTGCCATAGTGTAACATTGTATCACGAAATGTTTATCAAATAATATGCTAATGGTAAACTTCATAAATAACATAATGAAAAATTTATTTTTCACTTCACTACGTTGTATATTGTGATGCTATAGAGGTAAAAAAAAAGAATTTCAAGAGAGAAAAAATATAGCATGAATGGAACAGTATAAAGCGAATGTACGGTAAGTATAACTTACGGGCTATGATTCTTTTTTTGCCAGTGAAATGTGAAGTTCGCTGAAAATTGGGGATGAGAAAATTTTGAGGAAGGTTTTCTCGCTTACCGAATCACAGCCAACGCGCAGAAATTAAGTGAAAAGCCTTAATCAAGAAATCAAGGGGGAAAGTCCATAATGTATGTATATATAATTTGAGAATTTACTATATATGTACATGTGAACATTGGAGATTTTGTTAGTAAAATATAATATAACGAGGTAAATTGGAGCTTCGCGCAAATTTTAGAAAGAGAAAAATTGTGATGAAACATGCACTTATCAATCACAAAAGAAAAATTTACAAAGAGAAGAAATCATTTTCATACAACAATTCGGACGCCAAATTCAAAAATTCGCAAAAAATGCATGACTTTTATATGGGGGCTACCTGAAGGGGGGCTTTGGGGGGGGGGAAATGAATACGGCCACTCGAAACCGCATGATATAAGGAGCCTCTGTACCAAATTTCATCGCGATCGGACAAACGGTGTAGATTTGTATAGCCGAACACGACTGAAGATTACCAACAAACAGACCTTTCTTTATTATATAGATATATAGATAATAGTTTATCTGTTAGCTTAAAAATCTATAGAACATACAGCAAAACAATAGATATAATTTTACCAAAACAATAATAAATAAATCGCGGAAATTAAAAAAAGATTATAAGAATGGATAGACAATAATAATTGCTTCAACTAGAAGGCGATATGATTCTCTTTTAGTGAAAAGTTCATGAGTCACGGGTAAAATATTTCAAAAGCAACGTATTGTGGTATATCACTTACAATTGCTTGAGTGAAAGCTGTACAAACGTTGTGAATTAATTTATATATAAATATTTTCAAGTTTCCTTGGGCACGTGACGAAAGTCCTTTCTTAAGACTACAAAACAAAGAAAAATCCATTAATGACCTAATATGCAAATACTGTATTACTCGTATTGTAATCCACAAGCACGTTTTTCGATAAGGTATATGAGCCTTCCTAAGAAATCTATGGCGTGATTATTTGAAAATAAAGGTAAGTTAAATTGAAAAACTACGTTTTTCAAGTTATTTCACAATTTCCATATCTACTTGCTGGATAACAGAATGAGAAATATCTATACCTCCTTTTTTCATTGTTAATATTCACATTAATAAAGAGGAAAATTAAGAAAATAAGGATTACATCACATTTATTATGATACATACTAATGTTATTTGAATAAATAACAAAAATTAACATGAAATAAAGTTCCATATATAACTAATGTTCATTATGAAAGAAGATAATAAAATAAAACACCAGATTCATTTTATAGCATTCTAACATGAACGGAAAAGTATGAGAAATTGTTGGTGATATAAAGCAAAACAATAAAATTGTTTTTATTGAAAACATCATATTAAAAATATTGTCGGCCCAGTAGAGCAGTGGCAAAAGCAGACGGTCCCACTGTCCCTGGGAGGGTCAGCGGGTTCGAGACTCGGTGGTGTTCGATAGGCTGTAATGCAGATATAAAAAAAGATCTTATTCGGTCAGGAATATCCCCACTCGTTCCCACCAGTGCAATAACACAATGAGAAGCAACTCTTGAACTGATATTGACTGCTCTGCACCGTTGCTTGGGACAAAAACTTATGAATGAGGAATATTTATAACACAAAATCACAATTCAACAAAAATGACTCTCCGAGGTTGACGTCAGGTCGGCATTAAAAAAAAATCAAGCCAAATATGTGTGTGTGAGAAGCCAATCCCAGTAATGAGACAAATGGCTATGTGTGTGTTGTTGTTTTGTATCATATGAAAAATATACTTAAAGATGTGAATTGAATGATATGTATTGAATTTTCTTATAGTAAAATAAATTTATGATTGTCTATTTCGTTCGATTTGACTTGAAACTTTCCATTGACAAAACTATAC
The DNA here is from genome assembly GCF_024334085.1 of Lutzomyia longipalpis. Lineage (NCBI taxonomy): Eukaryota > Metazoa > Arthropoda > Insecta > Diptera > Psychodidae > Lutzomyia > Lutzomyia longipalpis. Next base: position 20,914,632 of record NC_074708.1, read on the forward strand.
TAAAACGCTTTTATTTATATGGAGTTTTGACTATCTTCCATTAATTTTTTTCGGAGCTATCGATATGTTTTTTACTCAAATATATAGGTAATTACATGTATATGTACATTCTGTCCTATTTAATTCATGACGAGTATATTCAGAATGCATTATTTACCGTTTCCCCATAAAACAACACAACCATCCTTGTAGTCTACCTCCTATATCCATACAATTTTATATGTACATATATGTATAAATCGCCGGCAAGAAAGGAATATTTTCCACGCTTTTAGCGTATTCGATGCATAACCACTAAGCTCATTGAATATCTATCAGAACAGCGATGGGCATGAATCCTGAATGAGATATGGCAAACAGAGAACAAACCACAAATAAACATCGTGTATTCCAAATCTTGTGAATAAATTTTCATTACATACTTAATGTTAATGTACATTTTTTTTATAATATATAGTATGTATAGAAATAATTTCATAATTTTGAATAGAAATATCTTATCAATTTTCTTACATTATATTCTGGGTATTTTTTGAGACTTATACGCATTTTTGAATGATTTTTTAAAAATTGGTTAAAAGACTTAAATATTTTTATTTATTTTTTATTATTTAGATTTAAAAATTTAAATTTATTTAGATCACATAATTATTACATTATTAGGTTATTGTTTGTCCCCTGGATGACTGTATTTACAAAATAGATTGTTTATACAGTATTTATATTTTTAATTCAATTTATTTCTTCAGCCATTAAAAAAACTGTCCAAACCTCTTATCGAGACGGTCCCTAACAGCAATTTCTATTAAAACTTTACTAATCAATGCAACTACTTTCTAAATAAAGTTGAATGAAAAAAGTTGCATAAGTTTTGGACATTAGCGCTTACATTTTAGTGTGTTCATTGAAAGTTAAGAAGATTTAATTGTATTGAACAAAAAAGATGTTTTTTTTTAATATACTTCAGTAAGACCCTATATATTCTTAAATACTATAACGATGTATATCCTACACAGATATATTACATGTATTTTCTTCACATAAAAAAAACGCTAATAGAAACAGAGTGCTTTCAGAGCGCATTGGCTTTGAGAATAAAATATGAAAAAGGATAAAAAGAGTAGATCCATTAGGGTTCTTGAGAAAAATTTACCTCATTGATTATATACATGTACATACACGAGGTAAATTGTCGCTTTGCTCCAATTTAACTGTCGGCCAAGTGCTGAAAATGAACTTTGATTTTTTATTCGTTCTGTTGTGTACCAAATTAATTTATTTTAGGCGCTAACATTACCTTAATATAATATCTTCATAATGTAGTGAAACTAATTTTACAATATTTCCTCATTTACGAAAAAAAGGGAGGTCGCAATTGGACGCCGGTCGCAATTGGGCTACGTTCCCTATATTTATCTAAATATTATATATGAAAAGAAAAAAACATTAACAATACAAATCTTATTTTGTAAAATGCATTGTGTGGTTCAATGCGTGTAAATGGCATAGGTTTTGGGAGAGATGGTTTGGATACCACATTTCACCATATCCGACGATGTTTATCTTTAATCGATTTTCGACAGCAAACACTCACGGTCTTTGTATATTATGTGTATTTGATGGAGAAATAATGCCACCATACACAAGACATGACGTCAAACTCACTGATCTATACACATTTTCTAAGTTTACTCTACTTTGCAGAATGTGTATCTTTTACCTTCATGTGCCATAACATGTAGACAAGAACAATATACTGGATGTATACTGGTATATATATATTTTTTTTGATATTGTATTTAAAAGTTCTAAGGAATAGACTAGTATTTATCGAAAAAATAATAATAAATTTAAAATTAAAAAAGGTGTTACTTAGCAAGGATTGTTTACAAAATGTTAACTGAAGCACCAACTCAGCTAGGTACATATTTGATTTTAAAATCCTTCGTAACTTATAGTAAATTATTCTTTTGGAATAGTTAGAGAAATAAAAATATGTAAATTTGTAATCACTTCCTTGTAAAACATCACAAAAAGATTAATTTTATAAACAATAAAATTCAAGGGACAATATGGGGAATTTACGTTTTCTACATTATCAAATTATTCTTACGTGATGTATCTTGTATTACACTGCTTCATTGGGAAGGAATATGTGTAAAAATATTGATGAAAATTTCAAAGTGTCAATTTATTATCGTCAATGTTGTTTTCATGAAATGAGAAAACATGGTAAATGAAGATAAGACATCAGGTAATCCAAATGACTGTTTGAAATGTGGTTAGCGCGTAGCATACATAAATATATATGTACGTACATATATACATTATGTACTACATAATGTATCTTTGGGGCTCAAGTATTTAGCAATACATTATGATTGACATCGAATTTAATATTTTTAATATTTTTATATAAAAAAGAAAAGTTATCAAAATATATTTTAACCTTTGGAATGCGGAGGCCTTGGAGGTTACGTAGAATGCGAAGGTGGGGTCGTTGAACGACCCCAGAAAGAAGGCCAATTTTCTCCCAAACTATACAACCTGGAATTGTCGGGTTAGTGCCTATAGATTCCTTATATAGTCCACTTGCCCCTTGCATCACAAATTCGCCACTCGGAAACACGTAGAAGAAGATATTAGGGAAAAACATTTTTCACTCATTTTTCACAATTTCTTCTTGAGAAATTTGCTAAGAAAGTTAACCCCAACTGCTACTTTTTTTTCACTCTTCCCCACATTCCCCTCACTTCCCGCAATGTGATAAATGGCAATATTTCTAGAATATTCTTTATTGTTTTGCACATTTACATGCTTCTAATTATGTTTTATGTTGTTTATGCTCTAAGAAATTTTCCGCAGCATGACCGTTACACCAATTTTTGAATTCCCTTCTTCTACATTTTTCTTAATAACTTTTCTTGTGGTGGTCGGATTGAGCTGAAATTTTTACACAACCTCCTCAGATAACCAAGGAACTTATTTCCAAAAGATGGGAACGCTATCTTTTATATTTATTGAATTATAGCACGAAATATAGCGCTGGGGTCGTTCAACGACCCCGCTCCGCATTCCAAGGGTTAATTATTGTTAGCGCTTTATACGCCAACCACTTTGCGACAACCGCGCCACCACCGGCACAACGCACGAAACAGGAAAATGTCATCGGTGACACTGCGTGACATGTTCTTTTTCCGTCGATTTTGACACTCTCTTCTTCCGTCTCTACCACGATGACGGCAACACGTGTGAATTTTTCCTCTTAAATTTAAAATTGTATTTCTTAATTAATCAAGTAAAGTTTAACGTAGAATAAATTGTGAATTGATCAGATGATCATTGAGTTTCTTTGCGCGCGCCCCCACAAACGCGCCCCCCAAAATTGATTGCCAATCCACCGCGTGTGCCATCCAACAGCACCGCACGGAGGGCAGATTTTTTTTTGTCCTCCGACCCGGACTTACCGGCAGGAGCCCCGAACAAGATTCTAACCCATTCTCATCTGCATACGCAGGTACGTAACGTAACATTTTGGTCCTTCGAGCCGGATTTACCGGCAGGAGCCCCGAACAAGATTCTAACCCATTCTCATCTGCATACGCAGGTACGTAACGTAACATTTTGGACCTTCGATCCGTGTGGCACAGGATTAGCCACACCCAGCGACCACGATGATGCCGGCTGATGAGAAAAACATCACCTTGAGGGGCCACAAATCTCATGTTGAAGGACGTGTCGCCAATACAGCCACAAACCCATCCAGTGGCACCAACAAAGATTATCCGCATGTTCCGACCGCCTCTGACAGCTTCTGCCCACATGAAGCCGCAGCTACGCCACCTACAAATGCATCTACGCTTGCCATAGCCCTTGCTCAGCACCAAATTCAAGCTGAAAGGCGCACTGAGTTGATGATTTCGCGTCTCCAAGATTCCGTACAGAGCTGTCATAACGGAAGTGAAGGTCAAGTTGAAGCCAATGCGTACTCTCACTGCAAGCTCTCCATTCTGTCCAACATCCAACGGCTTCAGTATCTGATGAATGCCGTTACGGGGAATGCCAAATGCTTCATCGCCAATCTCTCGCTATCCGACAACAATTATGAGGTGGCACGGAACGCTCTGTGTGCACATTACGACCACCAACACACCAGAGTGCGTCACCACATAGGACCCTGTTCTACCACGCAGAAGGACAGGTCCACCAGCCACGGCATTGCAGCCGTACATTCTACCCCCACCGAATCTCCGGCCAGAGACTTTTCTGCTGGAGCGTATCTCTGCACAAGAGATATTTCCGGACGAGCCCGCTCAAGGCATCTCTCCACAAGGGATTCGACGTCCGGAATAGGTGTTCCCACAGCGTCTTCACGAGATTGCTCTCCGCACACGAGGGATTCTCTGGGGCATGCTGAAACAACCACCCTCCCATAGACGCAATCAGTGGGAGAGAGATCGCAAGGATGTGATCTCTATGAAGATTCACCGTCTGAGAAATCAACTACCTGTCTTCAAAGATTCTCTTTCGGCTGGATCGTTTTTGGGCTACCTCATCGCCCGCCTTAGACTATTGTTTCCAACCAGGCATCTCCCTGTTGGAGCAAGCTCTCTGCTCAAGAGAACCGTACCCCGATTCCCAACCAGGCATCTCCCTGTTGGACCATACTCTCTGCTCAAGAGGACACCCCGATCCCCAACCAGGCATCTCCCTGTTGGACCAGACTCTCTGCTCAAGAGGACCTTTAACCGATTCCCAAACAGGCATCTCCCTGTTGGACCAACTCTCTGCCAAGAGAGATTCTTCCGGATCTGCGCCACCCAGGTATCTCTGCTCAAGGGATGTATCCGGAATAGCCCACACCCAGACATCTCGCCGTTGGAACTACATTCTGCACAAGAAGTACTCCCGGAAGCATGTCAAAATCAACATACAGTCCACACATCCGCCTCGGAAGCCTTACAACCTTCCAGGGCTCGGAAGCTTTACAACCTTCCATTGAGGGATTACCACCCTCAGGATCCCCCCCCCCCAGCATGTTAGCGCTTTATACGCCAACCACTTTGCGACAACCGCGCCACCACCGGCACAACGCACGAAACAGGAAAATGTCATCGGTGACACTGCGTGACATGTTCTTTTTCCGTCGATTTTGACACTCTCTTCTTCCGTCTCTACCACGATGACGGCAACACGTGTGAATTTTTCCTCTTAAATTTAAAATTGTATTTCTTAATTAATCAAGTAAAGTTTAACGTAGAATAAATTGTGAATTGATCAGATGATCATTGAGTTTCTTTGCGCGCGCCCCCACAAACGCGCCCCCCAAAATTGATTGCCAATCCACCGCGTGTGCCATCCAACAGCACCGCACGGAGGGCAGATTTTTTTTTGTCCTCCGACCCGGACTTACCGGCAGGAGCCCCGAACAAGATTCTAACCCATTCTCATCTGCATACGCAGGTACGTAACGTAACAATTATTATTTTTTTATTTCAAGAAATCAAATCGATCAAATCGATCAATCGTGTTATCGATCTTCTATGAAAATATTTTTTTAAACCGAACTGAAATGAACGTTGTTTTTGGGTTTATTTTTGGTGCTTATTATCTTCTCACAGCTAAGGTACTTTTTATTAAATAGTCTATAATATTATTTCTAAATCGCAATAATGAGAACTAAAAGAAAGGAAAAAAAATATTGCAAATAGTATATCACCAAGACATACCTACTACCTACATAAAATTATTTTAAAGCATGAGATTTAATATAAGTTCTAAAAATAAACGAGATCTATTTTGTGATTTATGACAAACACTTTAAATGATTTCTTCCATGGTATCCCTCTCTTTTCTTTCCTTTGACCCCCCAATACTCTAAGTACAAAAAAATGTACAAAAAAATCGAAAATGAAATATGTATCTCAATTCATTTTGAGAGATTTTATATAAAATATTATTGTTTACTTACAAAAATCTAAGATTTCATTTAAAACTATGATTGCAGTTCATTCGTCTAGAAACTAAATAATCTACAGGCAATTTAATTTTCACATAAGATCTTTCAGCATTCCACCTAAGTATCGCCTGAAGACAATATCTTAATATATAAAGCTGAAAAGTTTGTTTGTCTGTGGCACATGAACTCCTCCGAAACGGCTGGGCCGATCTTGATGAAATTTGGTATGGGGGTAGAGGGGGTCAATACGAGTTGCAAGCGCTATATGGGATTCCGCCCCAACCCCCCTTTATAGCGCCCCCACAGAAAAATTGATTTTTTCCCATTTTCTACCTGCTGAAGGGTCAGATAACGGGATTTTTTTTATTTTTAGAATTTTTCGGGGTACCGTATTATTCACCCCCCCTACTAATATACGCCCCCCTTTTATAGCTTAAAATGGAGTTTGCTCACACGTGATTGGGGGCTCGGGTTGACTAGTAATATAATATAAGGATATGGCATTAACATACCTACAAGCAAGCGCTAAAGTGATTTTAACAATATCATAAACGACACATATTTTTAAAGATTGCTTTAATCTTATATTTGGGGGGTTAAGCGCTAAGAACATAGTCTTCACATTAAAAAAATTATGTTGAAAGATTTAGGTAATGTGCTAAATTAAGTGAACACACCGACACAAAGAATAAAACTCAACTCAAAGATTATGCCAGGACTTTTCAGGAATTTTGTACAACTTTCTCATTAACTTCAGGTAATTTCCCTATGTCACTTAACTTCTCCTTTACATAAATTTACACTCAATTTCGCTGATGGTAAAAAAAAATAACCTTATACCCTAGAGAAATAAATGTTGAGATTCTCATGGTAAAAATAAATATATTATAAAGTCGATAGAAATTCCTATGTATCCACATTCAAATTCATAATATATGGTAAACGTGGTAAATTATCGCTTCACTCTATTTACTTCACCCGCTTCGCGCAAAATTTTAAAAAGAAAATTAAATTGCAATGGAATATAGATTTAATAAAGTTTGATAACATAAGAATATGTACCTAAAATATTGGTAAAAATTATGTATTTTTAAAAGGCCATAAAGGAAGATTCATGGGTACATTGGAGCCATTTATCAATCCCAAAAAATTTTGGAAAGAGAAGAAAATTATGTGAATTTCATAAAATATGAAGACTTCCAAAATCAAAAATTCACAAAAATGCATGATATTTATATAGGGATTACATGCAGGGGGGATTGGGGGAAAATAAATACGGCCATCTGAAACCGTCTAATCTAAGGAGCCTCTGTACCAAATTTTGTAGCGATTGGACAAATGGTGTAACATTTGTATAGAAAAAAAAAAAGAACGACGTTTACCAATAAAAAACAGACCTTTCTTTATTATACAGTGTGGGCCAAAAGTTAATGCATGTGTTTTTATTTCTTATTCCTAATTTATCCCTTCCCTATATACATTTCGTTTTGTTAAGAATCAAAACAAGGTTACGATTTTTCCCTAATTTCTTTGTCACTAAAAATTCATATTATCAATAACTAATACAAGTTTTTCTCATAAGACATAAATCATTATGTTACAAAAATAAACGCAAGAATTAACTTGTCATTAAACTTAAGCATTTTTGGTACGTCGCTCACATTGAAACTCAAAGAATTTAGTCCAAAAGCACAGCTGCAAATTCTGTTGGAATGGAAAATGTATTCATTGAAACGTGATAAATTTGAAGTAACAAATCGTTCATAAAATTATATACAAATATATAAAGAAATGTATAAATATATTATTTTTTCGTTATTCACAAAATTCCCCATCCATTTGGGGTAAAACTTTCACAGCCTTTAGGCCATTTTGTATGCTTGAGAGAGCTTTCTCTGAAAATGAAGAAGTATGTCTCGGAAGATCCAACAAGATTCCCTTTTCTAATAGCTATTCCCTATTGTCCGACCCATGTTCTCATTCTCGTCACAAGAAAAATCCCTATAAAAAATCATCTTTTGGTTTGTCAGACATTTTCTTTTTTATATAATAACAACAATGTATAGGTGGTATGTATAGGTATTTTAGCAGTGAATTCCAAAAAAAAACGTTAAAAGAAAAAAATCGATTTCATACAACATTTCGGGCGCCAAATTCAAAAATTCGCAAAAAATGCATGACTTTTATATGGGGGCTACCTGAAGGGGGGCTTTGGGGGGGAAATGAATACAGCCACTCGAAACCGCCTGATAAAAGGGAACCTCTGTGCCAAGCATCGCGATTGGGCAAACGGTGTAGATTTGTACAGCCGAACACGACTGAAGATTACCAACAAATAGACCTTTCTTTATTATATTTGTGCGTAGTTGTGTGGTATTGAAATTATTAATTAGTTATACCCTTTTTCCATAATAAGTCAAAGTTCTATTCTATAATTTGATCAATAATATTACGTGTTAAGAGGTGAAAATCATTAGGTTAGGTAGGTAGGTAATTGAGAGAAGAAAATGAACAATTATATTTGTGTCGAATCAACAGGGTCCTATTAGACTTTTACGCGTTTATTCCATAAAGCCTATTAAGCATATTACAAAAAAAAACGTATTTAAATGTTTCAATTATATTTTAAAATGACAAACCCAAGTTGTATATAAGTATATACCTTACATAAATTCCTTAAATTACTTTTTTTTCGTTTGAATAATATAAAAAAAGCGCTAATCTATCTATTACCGTTCTCTTGCAATATTGGGTTGTATTTCGGCCGGAAAGATTTTTGGTGCATAAGTTTTTAGGAATGTGGGGACCCTAATTCGTGTTCATCCCAAGTTTGAGCCCAATCTAACGACTTTGCATTTTATAATATACACTGAAATTTAAAAAGTCATCGAATACGAGGTAATATAGCTAGATCCCCTAAAACTGTGATATATTGACATTATTTTATTACATGAAATATAATTAGTCAATTAGGAAACATTGTTTTGGCTGATCAAAAACAAGTTGATAGAGAACAAGATAAAACAATGTGTATTTCTGTGTAATATTGTTAAAGTAAAAAAATAAACGTACAGATATATCGATCTTTTGTTTATGATTAAATTCTTATTTCCATATGATTACAGCATAGAAAAAAAATTATTGATATTAAATTACACATTATGAAGTATTAACTAGTGTAAATACACCATAATGCTTTTTCGTTCTGAAAGGGAGATATAATTGATGATACCTATATATTTTCTACTGAATGTGGATGGATAGATGACAACCAAAAAATCATCAAAATATACGCTAAATTATGGAGGAATAAGAATATCATTTATACATATGTACAGTATATGTTGTATATACCTAGGGGAACGTGGCCCAAATCGGACCACCGCCCAATTGCGACCTCCCCTTTTTCTCGTAAATGACGAAATATTATAAAATTAGTTTCACTACATTATGAAGATATTATAGTAAGGTAATGTTAGCGCCTAAAATAAATTAATTTGGTACACAACAGGACTAATAAAAAATCAAAATTCATTTTCAGCCCTTGGCCGGCATTTTCTGATTTTAGAAACTAAGTTGATATGAGTTTTTTTCCCACTATTATGTCTCATATTATGCCGCGTTTCTGTAGCTTAGAGGGTCTAGTTTATTACTTGATTTACAATTTTTTGAAAGATTTTTGGTATTTTAAGTAATTAAGTGAAAATGTAACATGCAAAATGTTCTAATTGAGACCCCCAAAATGTTTCAATTCGGACCGTCTATTTCCACCATTCACCACGGTAAAGCTGTCGCGCATGCGTGTAGTGGTGTGGAAGTGTCTTCCACACACAGACCGCGCTGTGTTTTGATTTGGGGAAAATCAATATTTTTTCACGTTTATTGAAAATTTTTTCGCAGTGAAAATGTTCCTAAAGTCAAAGGGGAGTGCAGTTAGTGTAATTTACGCATTCCTCAGAAGAATTTTCGTGGATTTTCTGCGAATTACGTCAGTGAGTGCGCAATTGTCAGTGTGTGTGAAAGTGTGTGTAGTCACCTCAAGGGCGAAATGTCAAAACAAATGTGGGGAAAATTGAAAATAAATTCTTGATTTTCCGGCTTTTCCGTGTAATTCATGGCGTTTTTCCTATTTATAGTAGTGATAAAAGTGATCTACTAGTGAAAAACCCACAAATTACGGCAAAAAAAAGGGGTCGCAATTAGAACACTCAGGGGGTCGCAATTAGAACACCGTGGTGAAAAAGTGTAATTTTAGCAAATTTTTTTAATTCGATTATTACTCAGAACAGGTAAGAGTTAGAAGGTTTGCATCTATAGAACAAAGTTAGCCTATTAAATGACCTTTCCAATGGTACCAAACTTGGGAAGATTTAATTCATTTTAATAAGACTTTTTTCAATCCTTCTGAAACAGAATTTAGGGGGTCGCAATTGGGCCACGTTCCCCTATATATTGTTATCTAATTTATTAACGAGTAAAATAGGGGGTAAATAACCTAAGTCCTTCATTCATTCACCTCAATTCACCTGCCTGCAGGTTGCAACATTTATGTACCTATACATGTACAACCATTAGCCATAAATACAATCAATTTCATGTATAGGTATAGGTTGTTATGCCTCATTTATTTTCTAATTTCTTTATCAATGTGGTGTCATCGGCCTCTCTTTAAAAAAAGGCAATAAAACATTCAGCCCAAAAAAATATTCAAAGGTTATATTAAATAAGCATTCCATTTTTAAAATCAGATTTCTGATTATGTTAGTAAATATATTTGATAACATTGATAAATAAAAACAAAAAACAAATTATTTGGTTGAAGGGAAAAGTGTAGTGAAAAAGGGGGAAAGAATAGTATTTCAAAGGACAATTTATGCTTAAAGGTGCATTTTCAAAATGAACAATGAATTATAGAATACAACCTACACTTTTCATCCATTATACGGAAAATGATCCAAATACTGGGAAATGTTTGCGTGACTATATATGATGTACTACACCCTCGTACAGATTTATATTTCCACAAAACTTAATCTTCCTTTACTCAATGTGCGGTGCCGCACATTGTAGGTGAAATAAATCTGAGCACCATTACATATCTGTCCTCCGAATGCGGTCATTATAGAAAAAAAAGTAGAAGTCATTGCACTCAATGGAATATTGGTTTTAATACTGACAGAATTGGCGAGTTATTCTTCCTTCATACATAAAAAAAAATAGTTCTATCACTGTATACACATGCAACAATATTTGTATCTACGTACATACAGTAAATATCCCCAGAAAGTTTCCGAACAAAAATTTTTGAGAAGTTTTTGCAATGCTCTATAAATATGTAATCTTAAAAGATTACATATCTCGGCTTGTAAAAGTATGATTTGAGTAAATCATTTTTAAATTGTGGTTTAATTATGGTTAATGCAACCCCGCCAGGTATGTATATCTTATGTACAGGGACATGAAACAATAAATAAATAAATAAATAATAGTCCTTTATCATCGTGAAATGTTTGTTCTAATTCGGATATAAAAATACAGTAAAACACATCATATTTTGGACCATTCCATTCGAAATTACTGCAAACAGTTAGAAAATTATTATTTAATGATAATTAATTAAAAATGCATTGTACAAAAAATGGCAAACGTTAAATATTTTATAAGAAAAAATAAATTGTATACATATTTTGTTCTTTATTGTTAAAATATTTGCACTCCACATTGTTGTGTATATTGGGAGAAAAGAAAGAGCACAAACGTCATACAATATTTAAACAGTGAATATCGCAATAATGGGTGTGATATTTTTGGAATCGTACAATACAAAAGTACAGAACTCCTGATGCTATAAATAGTAAATTGTTACTCAAAAATAGAATTTATACCAAAAACCACGAGGCTTTATATCTAATGCACATACTATATCTATAGCTAACATCGCCACAGGCCCACATTTCAAATTCTTCAGTGCCTTTTCGCATACTATATACGTATAAAGAAATAATATTGTATTGATGTGGTCACGACTATTGGATGAATCGATGGTCAGTTTAGTTTGAAATTATTTTTGGACACCATTATGTGTTTTTGGTACTTCTCTCATACTACACATTCTAATGAATTTTCCAATGTGAATATTTATTATTAATTAAATTAGAGAGCAACGTGAGTAGTATATATCGAGCAAGTGCCTGTTTTTGAGGCAGGTCAGTGTTGTGCTGTTGTTGGGGAAGGTCAGTGCTGAGTGACGTCATAGTGGAGTGGGGAAGGTCGGGTTTTTGATGGGGAAATTGAGCGAGGTCAGTGCCGTGAGGTTGTTTTTGAGGAAGGTCAGTGATTTGTGGTGACGTAATGTGGTGGACGCCATTTTGAAAATTTTATTTTGTCGGCCATTTTGAATTACGTCATGTTTTTGTCTGCCATTTTGTATGACGACACATTTTTGACGCCATATTGAATTTTAGCCGCCATATTGAATTTTATTCCGCCATTTTGAATTTAAATCAGCCATTTTGAATTGTGATTTTTATATTCCGCCATATTGGATTTGTCCGCCATATTGTTTTTATTCTACCATCTTTGTTTTGTCAGCCATATTGAATTTTATCCCTCAATTTTGAATTTAAATCCTCCATTTTGAATTGTAATTTTTATATTTCGCCATATTGGGTTTGTCCGCCATATTGTTTTTATTCCGCCATCTTTGTTTTTGTCCGCCATCTTTAATTTATGCCCGCCATTTTGAATTCTGGATTTTTATCACACCATCTTGTTTTCTGTCCACCATTTTAAATTTTATGCCTCCATTTTGAATTCTGAATTTTTATTCCACCATATTGGATTTGATTTATTAACCGTTTTTTAATTTTGAATATTCAATTTGACCGTTTTGATCACCGTCATATTGATTTCGCGCCTTTGAATTGATTTTAAATGTTTGAATATTTAAATTATTGTAATTTTTGTAATGGAAAAATCTTGATCTTTTATGAGATTTGAACATGCAAGGTTTGAGTGCCCAGTACGGAGCTCTAACCATTGGGCTATAAATGACTTGTCAGGCAGCCCACCATAATTGTGAACCGTACATCCGACCCCCACCTTGATGATTCATATCACACACATTAAATGAATGAAGCGTGGACGAGAAAAAAATTGCCTACTAAGGGAATTTGAGCAGACACTTGGCAACGAAGAATGGGTGAAGCGACACTGAGAAAAATTTCGCGGACTAGACATTTTTCGCGATCACTTCATGAAGTGTATGAATTATGTGGCTTTTATTTGAGGAGAAAAAGACAATATATTTTCAATGTATAAATATTGGGCTTTGAGTGTTGCATTAATTGTATGTGGAACTTTCGTCTTTTTCCTCTCTCTCTATGATCACCGCTTATGTGTCTTAATTGTGTGGGGAAAAATGCAATTTACTCCCATGCATAATTTTCACATGTTTTTTTTTGCCTGCTTTATCACACATCGTGTGATTGTGGGTTAAATTTTTTATGAGTATCTATAAGATTTTGGATTTTTTTTCAGAAATAAACAACTTTAAAAAATTTCATTGCAATAAATTTCCGTTTTTAAAATTTACATTTCAAAAGATTTGCGTTTTTAAAATTACCATTTGAAAAGCATTGCATTTTTAAAATTTACATTTCAAAAGATTTGCGTTTTTAAAATTACCATTTGAAAAGCATTGCATTTTTAAAATTTACATTTCAAAAGATTTGAGTTTTAAAATTTACATTGCAATAAATTTGCGTTTTTGGAATTTTCATTGCAATAGAATTCCGTTTATAAAATTTTCAACTCATAAGTTTGTCATTTTCTCATGTTATGAAATTCCAAAAGAGACTTTGAGCATGCAAATATTTGTCCCCATATTTTACCTACTTCAATAATTTGCGTTGTTTGTTTTAATGAGTAAAACATGAATGCAAAAATTTGATATGCGCAAAATAAATTGTCCAAAAGCTTCTCAGTGTTTAAAGAGAAAAATACTGGTTCAGAGAGGAGGTGTAAATCAGATCAAACCCTTATTTAACATCCATCATGAATTTATTCGATGATACTTTCATCACAAGATCATTTGCAGCTCTGTTTAATTTTACCTGATATCTTTTTAACTTTTGATTTGTTTGTGCATTTCCTCACTTTGTTTCACCATAAAACCATACTGAATATTAAAGCTATGGGGAGACAATTTTTTTTGGCTTTGAACACCTACTGAAATGGGATGGTGTCAATTTAGCCTTAAGGGCCTCGCGATTTTGAGCTTTTATTTTCTCACACACTTCTCGAAATTGCTTCAATCGCTTCTACTTTTGATGTATCATCTGTGACTGAATTTTCCCTGGATACTGCTCCTGTAGACCTTCCCCCTTCATGTTCAGTACCGGCTTATCCGGTAGTTGTTCCTTTTGTGGCTGCTGCAGTAGAAATTTCGGAAGTCTACTATCCATGTTCAGCAAATTATCATCAATGTCTTCATTCACATCGAGATCGCCTTCACAGTATCCTCTATGCAGTGTTGCTCCTATCTCGCTTAGTGCCAAAATCTCCTCAATGTCGTTTTCCAGATGTTGAATTGTGTTGTTGACGAATTGTTGATCGTAATTGGGTTAAAATTTTGAACCAGAACATCCGAAGTCTTCCACAGGAATTTGATAAAAAATTCGTTGTGTTGATTTACGACAAGCGAGTGGAAATTTTTGTACAATTCAACGATGATAAAGCATCCCTTTCTTCATTTAAATAAAAAATAAAGTATGTTTAATTAATTTTATTTTACCAAATAACATGAACGTACATAATTTGTTATAAAACATCGTTGTGGTTATTCTGCTTAACATCAAATTCTGCTTTGGTGAATCTGCCTATTTTTTTCATTCCTTTGAATGACATAAGCCATTCATATGGTCTGATGGTTGATATTACTTCATCCGTTAGCTCCTTTGAGAAGCTCGATGGCAGCCACACCTTTTTGTTGTCCTCTATTTCGACGAGCACCTGAGGACCATATTTTGTTTCTAATCTCTTCATAGAGATTATCGGATGATAGATGAAAGGTTCCAGTTTCGTGGCTGCCATCGATTCTGCAACTTGGTTCCCCTTGGTAAAGGCTGCTTTCAGATCCTAATAAATAAAACATTTTTCTATCGTAAGAACAAACATCATAATAAGAAAAAGATATTGCATAATCTTACCATTTTTATTAGTTTTTGAAGATATGCTTTGACGATTCACGAAAAGTTAACTCTTGTAGGAGTGATGATGTATGTTGAAGTAGATGTGGGGCCCTTAAAGATGGCTGATTTAACTTTCAAAGAGGCTGATGTGGAATATGAAAATTATGGAAATAATTCAGTATTTATAACCAAATTAAGCTTACGTTGACAAAACCCCCCTCTTCTTTTCATTTCTGTGTGTGGGAAACGACTCATCATCATTCTCTCACCAATTTTGCTGAATTGCATTGAATAGCTTCTATTGCATTTTTAAAAAAAAAAGTGAAGCATTGCGAAATTCTATAAGAAAACGTGTTTGGACAAATTTTTCATGACAATTCATTTTTATTGAGAGCTGTTGTGAAATTGTTATATTTTGCTGACTATACTTTTTCATTTGATATATTTCATTAAGTTGTGAAATTAACTCTTTGTACTTAATTGACCTTCGGAACCGCATAAAAACCTTCGGAGAACTTCGGTAAACGATTCAGAAACCGATAAGCATTTTAAAAAAATATAAAGGTCGAAATCTTATTTTAAAATTCATTTACGTCATCAAAGTCGAATATTACACTTCTTAAACTTCAACAAAAAAGTGAACGAAATGGGTATTGTGAAAGTTAAATCTAAGAAAAGCAGTAAGCAAGAGAAAAGACGAAAGCCCAAAACAACTGATTCAAAGATTGTATCACCCGAGAAAACTAAAAAAACAGCTGTGGACGACAATTCTACACATGAGGATGAAAAAGATCTTCAGGGTACAGATGTCACGCCCGCTGATGCACGAGGACCCCGCAAAAGCAACGACGTTGAAATGATCGGGACATACACCCATTTCCTGAACAACTCAAACACGAGTTACGTAACAACTGGATTTTCGGCAATAGATTTTACATCGATTGTTAAAATTTGTGTAATTAATTACTGGTTAGGTGTCGATGCAATAATTTTCAATCAAAAATCTTGGCGACTGTTTAGTGCTTGTGAAAAAATCTTAAATTCACTATTTGACTTGGAAGAACATATTGTCGTTGATAGAACAAGTTACATAAATCAGTTAAATTCATATTTGGAAAATAATTTTACAGTAGATTTCATGAACCTTAATAACTCTCCTACATTGCTTTTAACTCAAGCCGATACAACTATTTTATTAACAAAGAAAGAATTCGATAAATTGTTCTATCTCTTGGAATTCGTGAATATAACTCTTGTCTATAATAAATCTGTTGAATATTATGTTAGAGAATATTATGAAAAATATCTTGAGACATGTCAATTAAATAACATAACGCGTTTGAATACTTCCCATTTCACGGCACCTCTAAATGTAAACAAACAACCTTTAAACTATTTTCGTATTTTCCATGAGATTTCTATGTTATCACAGTTCAATGATTTACAATAAAAAATGTACTAGAATTTAAAAAAAAACTTTGTTTTGCCTTTTATAAGACTATGTAATCTGTTTAATTTAGCAGGGTCTTCTTTGTAACTTTTAAGTTTTTTGTTCATTTCATCTTTGTTTTCATCTGAAAGTAACATACCGAATATAATCGCTATAGGCAATGTCTCTGAACTCATTTGGGTGTTTTCGATCAAACCGATAGATCAAATCAATTCCTTATTTTACATCTTCTCTAAATTTACGATCCGCGCACAAAGATCGCATTAATGAAAAGGAAATGTGCCGAAAATTTTGATTCCTTACCTTTAGGCTATTACTTTAATAATATTTATGTAAATGTACACCAATATTTAATCTTAGAATAAGTTTTAGCTTAAACTAAATACTTAGAAAATGTTTTCTTATGTAAGAATTACTAAAATAAAGACAATGAAATCAATATACATATTTATTTTTATCACAACATACATAAAAGGTATCATCCTCATGTGAATGCTTCATTTTTTAAATGGAAAAATGTGCAATCGTTTCATTTACTCACTTACTACAACAAAGTCATCAACCTGTGATGACAAACCAATTTTGCGGATCAAATTTTTGCATTCATATTTTACTCTGTAAAATAAACAACACAAATTATTGAGGCAGGTAAAATATGGGGACAAATATTTGCATGCTCAAAGTCTCTTTTGGAATTTCATAACATGAGAAAATGACAAAGTTATGAGTTGAAAATTTTATAAACGGAATTCTATTGCAATGAAAATTCCAAAAACGCAAATTTATTGCAATGTAAATTTTAAAACTCAAATCTTTTGAAATGTAAATTTTAAAAATGCAATGCTTTTCAAATGGTAATTTTAAAAACGCAAATCTTTTGAAATGTAAATTTTAAAAATGCAATGCTTTTCAAATGGTAATTTTAAAAACGCAAATCTTTTGAAATGTAAATTTTAAAAATGCAATGCTTTTCAAATGGTAATTTTAAAAACGCAAATCTTTTGAAATGTAAATTTTAAAAACGGAAATTTATTGCAATGAAATTTTTTAAAGTTGTTTATTTCTGAAAAAAAATCCAAAATCTTATAGATACTCATAAAAAATTTAACCCACAATCACACGATGTGTGATAAAGCAGGCAAAAAAAAACATGTGAAAATTATGCATGGGAGTAAATTGCATTTTTTCCCCACACAATTAAGACACATAAGCGGTGATCATAGAGAGAGAGGAAAAAGACGAAAGTTCCACATACAATTAATGCAACACTCAAAGCCCAATATTTATACATTGAAAATATATTGTCTTTTTCTCCTCAAATAAAAGCCACATAATTCATACACTTCATGAAGTGATCGCGAAAAATGTCTAGTCCGCGAAATTTTTCTCAGTGTCGCTTCACCCATTCTTCGTTGCCAAGTGTCTGCTCAAATTCCCTTAGTAGGCAATTTTTTTCTCGTCCACGCTTCATTCATTTAATGTGTGTGATATGAATCATCAAGGTGGGGGTCGGATGTACGGTTCACAATTATGGTGGGCTGCCTGACAAGTCATTTATAGCCCAATGGTTAGAGCTCCGTACTGGGCACTCAAACCTTGCATGTTCAAATCTCATAAAAGATCAAGATTTTTTCCATTACAAAAATTACAATAATTTAAATATTCAAACATTTAAAATCAATTCAAAGGCGCGAAATCAATATGACGGTGATCAAAACGGTCAAATTGAATATTCAAAATTAAAAAACGGTTAATAAATCAAATCCAATATGGTGGAATAAAAATTCAGAATTCAAAATGGAGGCATAAAATTTAAAATGGTGGACAGAAAACAAGATGGTGTGATAAAAATCCAGAATTCAAAATGGCGGGCATAAATTAAAGATGGCGGACAAAAACAAAGATGGCGGAATAAAAACAATATGGCGGACAAACCCAATATGGCGAAATATAAAAATTACAATTCAAAATGGAGGATTTAAATTCAAAATTGAGGGATAAAATTCAATATGGCTGACAAAACAAAGATGGTAGAATAAAAACAATATGGCGGACAAATCCAATATGGCGGAATATAAAAATCACAATTCAAAATGGCTGATTTAAATTCAAAATGGCGGAATAAAATTCAATATGGCGGCTAAAATTCAATATGGCGTCAAAAATGTGTCGTCATACAAAATGGCAGACAAAAACATGACGTAATTCAAAATGGCCGACAAAATAAAATTTTCAAAATGGCGTCCACCACATTACGTCACCACAAATCACTGACCTTCCTCAAAAACAACCTCACGGCACTGACCTCGCTCAATTTCCCCATCAAAAACCCGACCTTCCCCACTCCACTATGACGTCACTCAGCACTGACCTTCCCCAACAACAGCACAACACTGACCTGCCTCAAAAACAGGCACTTGCTCGATATATACTACTAACGTGTGTATTCTATGCAACGCGGTTTGTATCCACACATAATTTCCTTTGTGCTTTTGTACAAATTCCGGAATTTTGCTATTCACCTCTTGATAATTTTATTTTAAACTCATAAAATAAACAATGTGTGAATTTTCTTTTCACGCTAAAATATAATATCAATTTGTTATTATCCTTATATACCTGTTTGTGTAAAAGAAAAAAAAACAGAAGTATATATTGGATTTGTCAATTAAAGAAACATACAAGACCACATACGATTATATTTTTAACGCCTGAAAGCGCTTATAAAATTTCACTGTTAATTCTTATAGAAAACTTTTATTCATTTTGGAGTTGAAAATCTTATTTTTTCTTATTATGTGAAACCTGCAAAAGAAATTGTCCAACATGTAATTTTAAAGAATTACATGTAAAAAATGAGAATATTAACGATTATATTAATAGTTTAAAATATATAATTCTAAGCTCTATTTTTCTTTATACGTCATAAGAGATTGGCAAAAGCAATTCTAATTGGCAAAAACAATTTAAGTGTTGTCTTCATTCTAATATGTTTAGTACGTTTAGTATTATATTTCTTAAACATGTATAACAAATACTTTTGTATATGAATCGACTCAAAAATCTCTTTTGTATATTTATCATGCCTTTTATGGTCAACCTGGTCAAAGAGACATAAAAGTACCAAGAGAAAGTAGAAAGTAAACTTTTTTTCTCTACATTTTGATATGTTATAGCTGACTATATTTTTTCATCTTAATCAAAATTTTTTTCGACATTTTCTTTAATGTCACCTTGAGATGAAAAAGAGTGTATAACACAAAATTTTCACACATATCCACATGGGATTGATAAAATACATGTTTTATTTTTATTTTATTTTTTTTTCTTCAAATTTTGATCAAAGTTTTATAAGGGATGATCACGTTGTTACAGGAACAAAATGGCCAAAATGTGAGAATTTCAAATAATTTTTTTGAGCACAAAAATTTATTTTCAAAATTGAAAATATAGTGAATTTTTATCAGTATTTGGCCATTACAAGAGTGCAAGCAAATTTCGAATTTTTGGTTTCAAAATTGACTTGAAAATCGCACTAGAAAGTCTCAGAGTTTCCGAAATAACCTAACCATCCCTTAATTACGATTGTTTTCTTCCACATGTGTGTAAACTATATATTCACATAGAAAATTGTATTTTTACTATAAAAACTACAATACACTATGGAAGAAAGAATTTTTCTTACTCGAAGCACGTTTGACTGATTTAATTCACTTTTCCTGTTACATGCCTTTTCGCTTTTCTTGTATCCCATACTATAAAAATGTATAATATAAAATTTTCAAGTTATTCGTACTAGATGAGGCAAGAGAAAGGGAGAGATTATATACATGATTTGCAAATAGCAAAAAGTGACTCATTCACCTGTTCAAGAATAGCCAGGAACATTATTTTGGAAACTTACACTTATAAATTTGATATTCTTTGTTGAATTCTCTTGTCTTAATAACTTGTTCCATAAGAAATTTTTATATGATAAAAATTGAGATTTTTACAACTTAGTATTTTCAATTTACATCTTTTTTTTTATTACTTATAGAAGAATATCACCATAGTTTAAAGGTATACTGGAAATTACAATTTTAATTTATAATATAATATATATTTCGATGTACTGAATAGAGTATTTTGTGTGGAAATTTTTGTTTCAAAATAATATTATTTTAGACACTATGTACATTTCTTATTACACAGACACATTATATATTTGTTGAACAGTTAAAATTTTGCAAAAGTAAGATAACACAATGTCTGTAGTTTTAAAGAATTTTCACTAACAAAATTATTGTTTTTCAAGATTTCTTTGCACAAATATAGTTCACTAAATCTTTAATATTTTTTTTTATTTGGTAATCCATTTGAAAATATATATTAAATTTTATCTATTATTTGCATATTATTTGTAGATTTTTTTCTTAAATCGTTTTAATTGATATCTTTTTTACGCAACATAGCACACACATAAAACTTAACTTGGACATTTAAAAGTTTTCATAAACAGTTTCACGCACATTGACTTTTCACTATCGTTTCTTTCATTGCAAGAAAGGCTATTATAAAACATTTTTCTCCTTTTTTTATATTCCTGTCTTCTGCAAAGCTGTCTTTTTTTTGTGTCATCACAGATAAAAGCACAATTTGAAAAAAGGAATGTGGTTAAAAAGTATTCTCTCTCTCATATTTTTTTATGTACCTACGTATCGTCTTCGACTTTTCAAAAAATGACGTGAGAAAATCCGCGAATGTCTCCCTAAGAAAAAGCATCAATTCACATTCTACTGATAAAATGATATACATATATGGGTAAGCAAGAGAAATATATCTCACAGTCTCGGCAAATCATTAAATTTTTGTTTTTTCGCACTTTAAGTGATGGCGGTAAAAAAAACTTTCTGACGTGTTTCACCCTCTTAAACCACGTCAACAAAATAAATTATCCACCAAAAAAGGAACTCGCTCCTCTCCTTATTACGTATCACACAATATACCACGAAATAGAGGCGAAATACAGCGCATCACCACACGAACTTTGTTTTTAGAACTATGTTTTACCATCAATTAGTAAATAGCATATTCACAGACTGCCATGTACGGAAGAAAAACGAACCGATTTTTTGCCTTTGCAAAGTGTATAACAACAACCATTAATATTGTAGAGAAAACAACCGTAAGAACATCTATATAGATGTTCTCTCCATATGGGGGGGGGGGGGTAAAATGTATCCATAGAAGTTTAACGTGAGGTAACATTTTTTTTTAACACAAAAATACATTCTAAAAAAAAGAACACACCTCCAAAAAAAAAAATACAAGAAATTCACCATTCGAGGAAAACTGACAAAAATCTCATATATTATGTACACAGTGGTACAAAAATGTGAATTTAATTGTTTTTCGGAACATTATATCCCATGTTATAGCAGGAGACACTGTCAAAATAAATTGACGAAGAAAGAAATACGATCCTCATATCGTATTACATTCTATCACAAGAGATTTTTTTTGTATAGGCATTAAATCACTAAAATATTTCTGTTAACGCAATTCGCAATTAATGTTTTCAAAAAATGATTAATTTATTTTAGTCAACTGCAAAAATTAAATTTCACGACCAATAGATTCGTATTTTCTTTCTACTTTTTTTAAACATTGTCGATATATGAATAAGAGAGAGAGAGAGAGAAAGAGAATACAAACGAGAAAATGTATAGGAAAATGATGAATGTAATGTATATTTGGTGAAAGAAGAAAACATATTCAAAAATTGAATATACACCAGAAACATGATTATAAATAATGTTCTTCTTGTCTCTTAGTACGACTTTACACGACGAGAGAATTGTGTGTACTGACCGTTTGCCACTCGCTCAACCACCTCTCGTGCCTCTCTAGAGTAAAATTTGAGGAAAACTCATGGCTGATGTTTTCCTCTCGCACACGGTATTTCAAACATCCTCACAAGTCCATAACACTCAGAGAGGCCATATTATCAAGAGGAAAAGCCAGAGTGAAGAGAGTGGTATATATACACACAAGCAATCTGTAGAGAGAGTAGGTATGAAAAAGCTCTAGAATGCTTTGGTTATATACAAAAGGTATGTAAAATGAGTATTTGAAAAGCTCTAAGCTCTCTTTATTCACTATCTCACTTTTTTCTCATTCTTATACTCTCTCTCACCCTCGTGCTCTCCTGTAAGAGGAATTCCTATGAGTAAGTTTATAACTACGATATCAAAACAATCGCAACCCTCATATGCGACACTATAATATAGGAGCGAAAAAGTTGAATTGAAAAATCTCGTAAATCAATTCCATGAGGCAAATTCATATCGATACGATCAATAACATTCCTTAAATATTCTACCCATAAACTTACTATATCTTAATAAAGCTGAAAAGTCTGTCTGTTTGTTTGTCTGTTTGTGGCACATGAACTCCTCCTAAACCGCTGGGCCGATCTTGATGAAATTTGGTATGGGGGTAGAGGGGGTCAATACGAGTTGCAAGCGCTATATGGGACTCCGCCCCAACCCCCCTTTATAGCGCCCCCACAGAAAAATTGATTTTTCCCCATTTTCTACCTGCTGAAGGGTCAGATAACGGGATTTTTTTATTTTTAGAATTTTTCCGGGGTACCGTATTATTCATCCCCACTACTAATATACGCCCCCCTTTTATAGCTGAAAATGGAGTTTGCTCACACGTGATTGGGGGCACGGGTTGACTAGTAAATATATAAAATCAACCACAATGAATCTATAATTTATAACTGTTATTATCCAAAAATCAAAATTTCAACGATTAGGACTTTTAATTAGTATTATTATCACTTAAGTCTATCCTAAATTATCTTTTTAACGATTCTAACTAAGCGTATGATGAAAAGAACAAAACATCATAATCCAACTCGTGCTTCAGGTGTGACCTGTATACATGTTTAATGTTTTTTCCAAAGCTGGGTTTCAATCTGAAATCATTTTCATTTGTACTATTTATATTATCTTTCACAGTTTTCCAGTAATTGTTGTGCTAATAATACGTCTGGACACCTTTTATCAAAATAAAATGCGCCAATAACAAAAGCTTTACATTTAGATTCCATCTACCCACCCAAATGCAACACTTACTATAGCCACACGTAATTTCCAGCAATAATCTACCCACGCATAAGCATGAGAGAGGAAAATGATAATTTTTACCCATATTTTCTCAACACCCTTATTTTCCACCCACAGTCGTCGTACTCATGTTTCTATTTCATTTCCTTATGTATTTACTTTATGGCACGAGCGAAAAGTGTAAAGGAATATGTAAATGCAATATGTGGTCTCGTATGTCCACTTCTTCAGGCTCAACTACACTAAATCAACCACCCTTATAGACTAACACAAGACTCCCTCATCTCTTCTGTTTTTTATTCACCTTTGATTGTTACATAGAATCGTCTGTTCACCGGTTGGCAAAATATTGAAGAGACTTTCTAAGGAAAAAAAAACAATGAGAGAGGGAGAGACTTTTGAAAAGGGGCAACGACAGCTAAAGTGGGGCACGAAAGGGGTTTTTGGTGTGAATTTGTAGAAATAAACGCATGCGCCACCGTGAAAATTGATTGATCAAACTTTTAAATAATTACAAGTAGTTCCCTACGAGTCACTTATTCAAATAACCCAGTATATATGTATATAATACGTTATCCGTGAAAAAATGATATCATATAAAATCTTCTTGATTGTGTATATTTACAAGAAAAGAGAACATTGCTTGTTCTCTTTTCTTCTCTTTTTTTGTTCTTTTTTATTATATTAGTGATAATGTAATTTTTAAGAAAGAGAAAGGTTTATATTTATAAAAATATCAAAGCTCGTTTTGATATTTTTGAAGAAAGAATATTGTTATAGTTTGAGATACCTATTTTTTATTCAAACAAATAGAAAACTTTTCCAATTTTTAATATGTATAATACTAATTCTACGAATTCAATATCCTTAAAATGCGAAATATTTCTGACGTAATTTGGGATTAGTAAAAAAGTTTTGTCAAATAGAAATTATATATTTAGTTTTATACCCATTTAAATAGAAGAAAAACGTATGACCTTTAACCTATTTGCATATATACCGACATATTTTTATTCATATCATTCGTGTATTCATCATACACCATTGCATGCTTCTTTCTGAAGAAAGCATTAACAGAAAAAATCTTCAGCGTTTTTCACCTTAAAGCTTATTTTCCTACACCTACACCAAACTTTAACGTGGAAAATGAATGAACTTGGCGTTATCATTAAAATAATTTTATCTCTTTCAAAATGTAGGTCCTACCTATCAGATAATGTATAAATGTTTCTGGTTTTTCTCTTTGTTCCCACCCCTCACCTCTTCCACGGAAAACTATATTATGTAATAAGGATAACGAATGGAAGTAATAGAGTGGCAGAAGTTTAAAAAAATATATGTGAAATCTATGAAATAGATACAGTTCTGGCTCTATAGCTCGAAGTAAGGTACACCTTGTGTACAAAAACAGAAATTGGTTAGAGAGCTTTGGAATTGTAGATGAAAAAGCAGAATCTTCATGCAAAAAGGATTGCATTCAGTGCTGGTAATTGAGAACTACAGTCGAACGACACCGAATCGCTTTCCGGATGAGTACGTGCATGAGGGTTGTTGGCGGAAAATGAACAGTTTCAGATTTTTTTCACCTATATCAACTCATTCCCCACTTTTTCCCTCCTCAGTAGTACATCCCACCCACATTCCTTTCAAAATGGGAATCTGAGAGGTGTTACATACCCTAGAGGTGAAGCGCGGCAGTAAAAGAGTAACATCAAAAGCAAATCTGCACGGTACATATATGTATATACTCACTCGGATCTGAAACGAGAGAAAAAAAAAACATTTTTTCAATATACATACTTGGCAAAATCCCTCTCTTCCTTTTCTTTTTTTATTAAAATATTTCATTGAGAAGAAAATAACATTTTTTTTAGCACATCCATTCTCGATGGTGTAGTAATTTTCTATAAATGTTATGAGAAAATATGCATATTTTTTTCTAGAGTACTTCATTGAAAAAAGTTTGCTTATGAAATTGGATCTATAATATATTTTTTTCTACATTTGAAAATGGTGTGTGCGTAAATAAATAGGAAAATACATTCTCCCTCTGGAAGAATTTCTGTCACTTAGTTGCACAACACAATATGTTCAACCCAAACACATATTGCAAAGGATGGAAAATATTATATTACTTTTTGTTCATCCTCTCAGCTGCTTTCCAATCACTTTTGGTATACAAGAATAAAAACTTTTACAGCATACGAGACAGATGGTTGATTTTTCCAAACATGAAACTTGTTGTTCATGTAGGTGGAGCAATTAAAGATGGAAATTTTCATAATAAGTAAATCTAATAAGTAAACCTCTTAGCTGTGATTCTTTCGAAGAAAAGAATATTTTGATTAATGTCACAGAGGACCATACATATATGTATAACTAGAGGGACAACTGAGGTATTTGAACGAAATAATGAAGCATCACTTTATGAGCAGGTTTACATTTGTAAGATAGTGAGTCAAACGCTACAGCAATGTATATTTCAGATTAATGAGTAGTCTCAATTTACCAATAAAACGTCTTTAAGAACCACAAAGATATATACCCCAATACTTTTTTCATCAGTATTTTAGGTATTTCTTCGATATTATTTCCATTCACTCAATTTTAATAAATTTACTAAAAAATATATATGTTCCATTATGTTTGCTCTCTAAAACTTGTGTGAAATGCAAATAGTCCCCGTGAAGCGTATATTATATTTACTTAAACTGACCATTCTAGGTTTTTTTTGAGAACGATTTCGAGAATGAGAGTTGCACCGGGCGACCGAAGACAGGATTTTTAATTTTTGATGTAAACCCACTAATAATTTGAAAACCTTTCATTCTCAGAAAACATTTTAATTATCCTAATTATCATCTTTTACTTCATTTCCATTTGTGTTTTTACAGAAATTAAAAAGGAGGCAGTGCAAAAGAAAAGCGATATGCTATAATACAGTCTAGCAATTACATAGTACTATACAATACAAATGTAGCATCTTATCATGTTGCTTAAATGATTTTTCTTTAAATTAGGTTTTACTTATGTCGTTACGTTTGCTTAATTATTATAACGACGCTTTTTTTATTTTAGGCAGAAATTAAGAAATATTAAATAATTTTCTATTTAAAAAACTGTAAAAATTACAATTTGCTTCCTACTTTACAAAACAATTAATTTATAGAACTGACAAAATCGAAAAAGGAATTATACTATTTGTGCTTAGACTTAACATAAACTGTAATATGTCTTCATTAGTATTATTTAGTAGCGGAAATTGTAAATTATTGCCTAGTGTAATTTTTATACGACAAAAGAATGCAGTATAAAAATACATTTTCTCCTAGTACATAGCAGTGTCATTTTAAAGTTGATTGATCTGAGAAATAATGACAAAAATATCCGATTTCTGATAATTTTTTGTGACATTTTTCAAATACAATTCAACTCCACCCGCTTCATAAAGAAACATCATAAACATTATATGTACTTATGTACATATTATATATTAAGAGCGACATAATTTTTTATCGACAGTATCACCCTGTAATCCAATTATATATTCTCCATCGCATACTGTAGGGGAGCTTTTTACATAATACACTCAATTGTTCAAGAGAGTGACACTGAGGCATTGATATCACGGCTATACGGCAAGATATGTTGTGCAATAATTTAATTATTATAATGTATTCCTTCTCTTGTCTCCTTCACACCATTTAATGAATTTTACGCCATAGGCTATATACAATAGGATACCAACAAAAATATTTGGGAAATGCTAGACAGAGAAATTCTTCGCAACTAAAATATTCCTCACAGTATAATTCTAAGTTTTCTATAAGATAAAATACGCTTTTCCGGAGAATTTGAATGTGAAAGGATGCAGAATTTACGGAAAATTCCTTTATCCTCTTATTTCTGAATTAGTATTATTTATATGCAAGTGTATATGCTGTTGTTCACATTCTCATTTTTCAATTAAATAAATTACAAAAGTTAATAAAAGTTTATTTAGAAAAAATTGGCATAAGATAAAATCTAAACTAATTATAATAACTTGTCCGTATTTATAATATATGTATACCTATAGGTAACATTGAAAGGATTTTTTTTTAGTATATATGGAGATAACAAACTCACTCTTCATTCTCATCACAGAATTCCACATCACTTCCACCTTCACTGACAGTCTCAAGACTGGGAACTTGTAGGGTATTTTTGTCACGAGAATTACATTTACTGATATCCCTTTCAGTCTCCCCGATCACATCTTGCTCTTCCATTTTTCTTTCTTTATCAAAAGTCTCTATATTGAACGTTAACAGAATTTCCTTTTTTTAATTAATTTTAAATTATATTATTTATATATGTATGTCTGTATATTTTTATATAGAACGTAAGAACTAAATCGATAACCTTTCTAAATGTGCCAGGAATAAATTTTTAAAATCTATATGGCCACTTCTATCTTTTGCTTTTTAACCCTTCTCTAAAATCACTTCACACTTTTCACCTGTCAAGTCGCAGGCACAGATTATTTCCACTGCTGCAAACGGTGAAATGGCAAAAACGTCCACCAACCACTATAAATACCCAAAAGTGTGGACACTTGGACGGTTTCCTCTGGCACCCTCTTCCCCCTCTCACACAGACCATATCTAACATCCTGCAAATTTGATTATATGTGCGATTTCTTCACCATTGAAATTTCACTCGACAAAACAACGTATATACACACCCTTAATAAATCTATCTATAGAGCACACAGTATAACGAGGGCTACATTGTAAAAACGGCTAAGTCGGTTCTGATCCCATACAAAGTTAGCCGACTTAGCCGTTTTTACAATGTAACCATCGATAAGGTTATTTTTTAGAAGAGAGTAAAAAAGACATCATACAAGAATAGCAAAAAAAGGTTGAAATGACCTCAGTCACGTGCACTCGAGATTAAAGTATAGGAAGGTAAATAGAAGAACAACAAGAACAAATTTAAGTCTTTCAAGTGCCTGTGACCTTTTCCCGGTTGCTCTTGAGGGGCATTGTATTCGAAAATTGTAAAGGAGGAGATGGCAAAATCAACGAAATCAAAATGGGTTCTCTCAATTTCAGAGCAACACAAATGAAAATAATGACCAAAAAGGGTTTTCTATTGCATGAAAAATCTTATATAGTGTGCAATTTCTTATATTCTTCAAAATTAAATATTCAATCAAACATTTTCATTCTACATTACATAATGTATTAGAAAGTTGTGCAAAGATTTGATATCTTTCTTAGCTTTTTTCTTAAAAAAATGAAGAGGAGATATTATGTACGTATATGAAAATATGGAGAACCATCATGCTATAAAATAAGAAGAAAGAGAGAGAGAGAGAGCTTTCGATTATATAACGTAGAACCATCATATACATAATGATAATGTTTGATAATATTAAACCTGATAAAATAGGGCGGATTATAATTGAATTTGTCCATAGACAACAATATAAGGCAAATGGCATTCTCCACATTGTCTTCGCATGGAATCTTCACGTAATAGAATGTGACACAAAATTCCGCATTCATTTTAATATAAGCAAAACTCTCAACTCTGGCTGCGCTTGGAGTAGAAAAGGAGTTTAGGAAAATGTATGAAATTGATGGTGGTGTTATTAAAAGATGCAATCACTTTTGTCATGTTATATCGTCAAGGAGTGTACTCATGTGGAAAACTCACTTTGGATGGAAGAGAAGAAAGCTGTAGAAGGAATGCAGTTTGATGAAACTTTACAAACTAACTTTGTGTCCTTTGGAGAGATGCTCTCCTTTCCCACGGCACCAGCGTAGATTTTCTCACATCACTTCCTTTACTTTGAAAATGGTTTAAAATTATACATTATATATGTACGTACATACATATCCACATAGTTCTACATAGGTAAGGCATTATGTTTGGTTATAGTTTCCCAAAAACACTAGCTTGTATATGGGAGAAATAAATTATATTTTTTTTTCGGGGATATACGGATTAATACAAAAAAGGTAAGGAGTTTATTAGTTTTAATATGGTGCAAACTCTCACTTGACGAATCAATCGGGATACACATAAGGAGGATCAAGAAGAAGACATAGACTCAACTATTGAATATAGGGTAATAAAATCGACTCTTAATAGTTTTAGTATAAGCTCTGAAATTATATCAGGCAAAAAATGAAAAAGTATGTGGGAAAGATAAATCTCAACTTTTTTTTCACTTGAGGCACTTTGATGGCACTTTTATTCAATTTGTCCTTTACGTCGGAGAAAAGCACAAAACCACACTAAAACTTTAGAATGTTCGTGAATTTTATTAACACCCATAAATATATTATGGATAGGTACGGTAAGATTTTAAAGTTCAAGGGACCTTTGAAGGAACGCAATTACATTTCCTTTACTTTTTCATGCTGTGCTTTATAGCTGGGTATTATAAATTTATATAATATGAGTTTATAGGATTTTCCTTGTGATATAGTGGATGGATAATTTATAGATGAGAAATCAATTATACGGAAGTCAGTGTAATCTTCTATTTTGTACCATCCGAAGGGATTTCATAATTAATTGTTCCACCAAATCAATTGATCTCCGGTGATTTTGCCCCATAATGCTCAAAGGCACGAAGTTTACTAATGGTTGGCAAGCACACATATAGGAGAGACGCTTATATAATTGCGCAAAGTATACAATTTGTGCGAAATACTCCACAAATTTATATCGCAAATCTCTCTATACCCATTTTGCGACTCCCACACACACAGCACTATCCTTTTCCTCCTCCACAGACACACCACATTCACCTGCCCTTCAGTTCCCTACTCATTGAGATTTATTGTTATTATCACTCCGGAGAAATGTGATTTTCAATGTGTGAATTTTTCAACAAGAACCCGCACTATATAGCACACACCATGGGGAAGAAAGATGCTTACAAACTAACTCCTTGCTCTCAATGTTGTAACGAAATGGTCACAGAAATAAAATATTCAAGAGATTGTCGCATGTCGGGGAGAATAATTCTGTGAGCCAAAAACCCATCTAACATACAACCACAATGTCAAAAAAGCATGAGAGGGAACTGCTGTAGAAAAAAAACACTACATACACTCTTGACTCCTTCAGGAGATGAACAAAATTAATGTTCAATGTCAATAATTTCCGAATTACTTTTTCAACATTTGGCACGTTGGCACTGCGCCCCATGCAAGCATCTGCATTCAATTGCACCCAAGATCGCGTCACAAACTGACAGAGCCAGTAAAGTAATTTGATAAATTTTCTTTAATGCAAAAGCTTAAATGTTGATGAATTTTCTAGATTTAAATGGTTTTTTTTTTATAAGCCCACCCACCCGAAAATTTTATATTCAAAAAAATAAAATAATGATTGAGCAAGAGTGACAAATGGAATAAAAAAAATTATAGTTGTGATTCTTGCTATTTATTTAAGATGATTAATAAGTATGAGGATAGACATAAAAATAAGAATCAGAAAGAAAATTCTTTAAAGGTTTTTTTTTATTATTACAAATTATGTAATAACTTTAAACATCCATAAACTTAGAATAAATCTGAAGAAAAGTAATTTCTGTATAATTAATAAAAAATCTGGTTTTTTAAAATATAACAACAATAAAATTTAGTCGTTAGGCCAAAATAAATCCATGTTTTTTTTTTTAAATTAAGACACATTTTGGCCTAATGATAAATTAAGTTTCCCATAAATATGTTAGGCATATTTATTCTAGCTTTTAAAATCCCGTTACTCTTCTTGGACTGTTTCTGGTCTTACGTTTGTATGTAGGTATACGCAAAATGTTATTATGAAAACATAGGTAATTCACGATTACTTTCTTAAAAGTTTCTCTCGGTTAATTTGGATGTCTTAAACATAGTGGAGTGAACATTCTTTGTCTTCAATTTTTTCGTAGAATTAAGGAAAGGATGTGAACTTCTTGACTTCTTTTAACACAAATAATCTTTTCACCCAGATAAATGATCCCAATGAATTGATTAATTACATATTGTACACATTTGCACGAAAATTTATTAAAAAAAAAAAGTTTACTCACCTTCTGGGTACTTTTTGTGGAGTCCAAGCGATTTTTGAAGGTAAATTCGTGGATTTATTGGAAGTCACAGTGGTTGTTTCTGTAGTTCTATAGGCTCCATATTCTGCAGGAATCTCAGACACAGGTACAATGCGATTTTTATCTAGATTGCCACGAAAAGCAGCCGGTAGGAAACATCGCAAGGCAGCGGGTGGACAGGAAGGCATCTGTGTGGGACACGGGGAAATTAATAGATACACAAAATTACTAAATGTGAAGGCAATTTAAGCTGATGCTAGTAGCAAATTGTACAGAAGCAGATTGGATCCAGGTACATATAATGTATCGTGACCATCTACAATTTACTTGGACATCTCTCGAGAGATTTTTGCATGACCAATTCATCATATCACCGATAATCTCTCATACGGCAATTGGTCATTTATTGCATTATCAGTGCGATTAACACCTCTTATCAATATTCGAGCGGTGTTTTTTTGTTAAAGATGTAACATAAAAAATTGCAGAACCAAAACAAACACAAGGAAAACTAAAGTACCGTTTTTCTCATGCATTCTCCCGAGAGACATCCTCTCCCATTTGCGTTGTATTAAAATTCCTCTATTATTTATTCTAAAAATAAACACCCCATGACAATTATCACACTCTTACACGATCTATTTTTATTGTTAAAAAAAATATTAGAGTCGAATGTTTTTATACCTCTTTTCCCATAGACATGATTGCGTGTCAATGTTTGTGTGAGGCGTGTTTTTCAACTGAGAAATATACTTCATTTATTCGACAATCTTTATCAGTAAGAAAGCAATCACATTTATTTTAATAGATTGAATAAATTAAAATATAAACATTGAACAAATTAAAGTCCAGCACAAATAATAAACATAACCTTAGAAAAACAAATCGTCGATTCCGTCGATTGAATCGATGTATCAGTGAAACATCGACTTCTGTTTCACTCATTAACGCAAAACATGAGTTTCATTCAGAAAGATACGTCGAAAACGTCAATTGCTATTGTTTTGGATTTTGTTTGTTTTCCCGCAAAAGAAAACGCAAAAAACTCGCGAAAATAAATAGTTTTCTTTAAGATTAGCAGTTTTTCAATAAATAAATTAACGGATCTCTTTTCTCGGAGGTAAGCAATGTTGTAAAATACGCAATAAATGAAAAATATTGATTTTTATATTTAACCTCAAATAGGACGTGACGTTTGATGTGATTTAATTTAAAATGTCTCACACAATTTTGCTGGTACAGCCGGGGGCGCGCCCCGAAACGCGCACCTACAGTGACTACGAGAGCGTCAATGAGTGCATGGAGGGTGTGTGCAAAATTTACGAGGAGCATCTCAAGCGCAAGAATCCCAATTCACCCACAATTACATACGATATAAGCCAATTGTTTGATTTCGTTGACCAAGTGAGTAATAATTTTCTACAGCTTTCCGGAAGATTCCACTTCACTCTCCGAAAAGCTCTTCTGGGCCTTTTTTGTAATAGTAAACCCTTCTTTTATTCAGCTCACGGATCTAAGCTGCTTAGTGTATCAAAAATCCACGAATACCTACGCACCGTACAACAAAGATTGGATTAAGGAAAAAATCTACGTTCTTCTGCGCCAGGCTGCCGGAAACTCAGACTAAATTAAAGCAAATCCATGAAGTTCTTAATTTTTTTTCCTTATTTTACAGGATTGTGAATTTAACCCATGCTAACGAGGTCATAGATCTTCTGTACGTAGGACCTTCATTTTATAGAATTTGACTAATAAGCCTATAAGAAATATAATTCCTGAAAAAAAAAATTTTTAGCCCCCATGGGGGCGTCGGTAGACACCGTATGATATATCATACGTTTAACGAAAGGGGATTGAAAAAATCTAATTTTTTCTCAGTGTTGAAACCAAAACTTTAATTTATTTAAATGCATAAATTACATAATTTATGCTAAAATGAAGTATTCTGGCTATATTTTGGACCTGAATTAATTAATTGAGCCAATAGAACTCCAATCCTTGGGTTTCAGAATCAACTCACCGCGTTCTTGTAGAGTTCTAGTTCTAAGGATATAGAGACTGAACTTGTCGTGGTTCCCACAGTTGTCCTCATCGCTAACAGTTGCGTAGCCAGGAAATAAAATAACCATCTCAAGTTGCATGGTTGGCTCTAGGACGGAGACTTCTTGTGAGCATGCTGACAAGTCTCCGGACAGAGCCGGATGTGCTATCCTTCTTCTTTCTCAGACCTACAAAAATCAAGATTTTCGCTATAATTTTTATATTTCCTGGTGTGAGGTACTTCTTAATACTTACGATGTATCTGATTTAGCACTTCCTGACATTCCTTTTCACTGCAATTTATATTTTCATTCCCAAACTCTTAGATCTTCCCTCACAGAAATAAACTCGCACTATAACCTAAAAAGTACCTCAATTCAACCAACGTATGATATATCATACGCAGATGTTTATCACGTAAAATATTGAATAATTTGCGGCCGGAGACGGATATTTTGCTTAATTCACAAAGTTTTATTAATAAATAAGAGATTTTGCACAAAATAATACAGAGAAAAAGGAAATTGTCACTTAAAATACACACATTTTGGTTTCCGGACAACTTTGCATTTGGATACACTTAGATTTTTGTCAAAAAATAACATTATTTTATGATTTTGAAACCCAGGAAAATTAATATAAAGGGTTAAGGGTATATAAAAGTGGAAAACACTAACCCGGAAGGAAAATTTTGCGAATTCGCGTCATAAAAATTAATCAAAAATTACCAATTTTGCGTATGATATATCATACAAAAAGTGAGGATGGGTTAAAAATCTCCGTATGTATACCAGTTCATTTTAATAGAACATAATTAGTTGGTATACCACAATCGTGGCATACCAAGTATTGTAATCGTCGGAAAAACCGACCACCTCAGATCGGGCTCAAACTTGGTATGAGCACGTTTTAGACATCCCACATTACGAAAGTGGTGGTGGAAAATTTTTGATCCGGCCGGCCGGCCTGCCGGCCGGCCTGCCGTTGGTCCCCATTTTGCCTTATAGCTCGCGAACGGTAATAGATAGAGACTTCCGGTTTAAAGTTTTCTATAGAAATGTGGGTGTAAATTTTCATATTTTTGCATTTTCAAAATCCAAGATGGCCGCCGTCCGCCATTTTGGAACACTGTCAACCACTTCCTTTATAGCTAGAGGTCTAAAATTTTAGTATGTTGTAGAGCTCAGTGAGACGTTTTCATCAACAATTCATACCTCAAAATCGGTCAAGCCGTTTAGCAAATATGGCGGCCTAAAGCAAAAAGTGTTTTTTTGATATAACTCGAGAACGGCTTGACCGATTTTGACCAACTCAGGCTCAAATGAAAGGTTTCAAGAAGCCCTATAACTCTCTAGAACATTCCAAGTTCCAAAAACATCCGCAAGAGGCGCTAAAAACAAAAACAAAAATTGCCTAACTTTAAGGGGCAGTATCTCCGAATCCCGATTATAGATTTCTTTGAATTTTTGATATGTTATAGCAGGACTAATAATCTTGCTCCAGTCCGAAAATGAAGAAAATCTATGTCGCCGTTTAGAAGATATCGCCATTTGAAAAATTCTTGAATTTGAAAAGTTCTAAGAACCATATCTCTTGAACGACTTGTCCGATTTTGTTCAACTTGGTATCAAATTAAAGGTTTTGCAAAACTCTACAACTTTCTAGAACATCAAAAATCTCTAGAACCATTCCTTGAGGTCAAAAAATGCCAAAAACTGTTTTGGTAAAACAAAAATCCGCCATTTCGTGTTCTAGAGGTGACCTTGAAAATAATTGAGATATATATCAAATGATAGCTTATTTCAAGACCTTTCCAAAACTAGTCACGAAATTTCTGTAGGTCTAATAGAACCTAAGATATGAGCATTTTTATCTTTCAAATTGATGAATTTCAGAAAAAAATCAACTTTGCCTACTAATACTCACAAATTAAATTACAACGCATTGACTGACCCACCCGCGTTGTGGTATACCAACTCTTATAACTGGACGCGTTATGATTGACTTTTAATAATTTTTTGCTCTTGAATTTCAACAGATTGGGATTTCAAACAGTTTCCTCCTTATTTACCAATCTCAATTGCCTTTTAATTCATTTAATATAACTAAAATTTTCAATCTTAAGATCCACATGAATTAGATCTCGAAACAATTATTCATTGGGAATCAGAAATGAATAATCTTTATGATTAACTTTAAATCGATTCAATTTCTTCGCAGAAATGATAAGCTTAAAGAATGTATTCTAGATTGGCCAATTTATGCATAAATGAAATCAAAAAGTTTTTTTTTTTATTTTAGCAGCTTCAGTAATCTTGGGAAAATTCAAGAAATTTAAGTCTTATCAGGATCGGATAGTCTTGATTTCGAAAAGATCAAGAAGATCTTAAGGGCTCTTGAATCATATACATATTTTTAAATTCACAACCCCACTATATAAGAGAATAATTGAACGTTCTTAAATATTTTAAGGACGTTTTCATTTTTTTTATACGCTAAAAATGCAGTGTATCATGCAATTAATGAGTAATTTCATTAATCATTACTATTGCTCATTATTAAAAATTGTAAAAAAAGGCCAATTAGCTGCATTTTATTTTCATTTGATTGCAAAAATAAATGGAGAAGTCAATCATAACGCGTCCAGTTATTAGAGTTGGTATACCACAACGCGGATGGGTCAGTCTATGCGTTGCAATTTAATTTATGAGTAGAGGCAAAGTCGATTTTTTGTAAAATTTCGTAATTTGACAAATTAAAATTCTTATATCTTAAGTTCTATTAGACCTACAGAAATTTCTTGACTAGTTCTGGAAAGATATTGAAATAAGCTATAATCTGATGTATATTTCGATACATTTCAAGGTCACCTCCAGAACACAAAATGGCGGATTTTTGTTCTACCAAAACAGTTTTTTGCACTTTTTGTCCTCAAGGAATGGTTCTAGAGGTTTCTGATGTTCCGGAAAGTTATAGAGTTTTGCAAAACCTTTAATTAGATACCAAATTGAGCAATATCGGATAAGCCGTTCAAGAGATATGGCTCTTAGAACTTTTCAAATTCAAGAAATTTTCAAATGGTTATATCTTCTAAACGACGACATAGATTTTCTTCATTTTCGGACTGGTGAAAGATATTGAGTCAGGCTACAACATATCAAAATTTAAAGGAAATCTATAACAGATGTTCGGAGATATTGCCCCTTAAAGTTAGGCAATTTTTGTTTTTGTTTTTAGCGCCTCTTGCGGATGTTTTTGAAACTTGAAATGTTCTAGACAGTTGTAGGGCTTCGCAATACCTTTCATTTGATACCAAGATGGTCAAAATCGGTCAAGCCGTTCTCGAGATATATCGAAAAAACACTTTTTGCTTTAGGCCGCCATATTTGCTAAACCGCTTGACCGATTGTCAAGTATGAATTATTGATGAAAACGTTTCACTGAGCTCTACAACATACTAAAATTTCAGACCTCTAGCTATAAGGGAAATGGTTGACAGTAGTTCAAAATGGCGGACGGCGGCCATCTTGGATTTTGAAAATGTGAAAAAAAGAAATTTTACACCCACATTTCTATAGAACACTTCAAACCGGAAGTCTCTATCTCTTGCCGTTCTCGAGATATAAGGCAAAGTTTGGGCGACCGGCCGGCAGGACGGCCGGCCGGCCGGCCGGCAGGCCGGCCGGATCAAAAATTTTCCACCACCATTTTCGTAATGTGGGATGTCTAAAACGTGCTCATACCAAGTTTGAGCCCGATCTAAGATGGTCGGTTTTTCCGACGATTACAATACTTGGTATGCCACGATTGTGGTATACCAACTAATTTATCAATATTTGTATCATGAAGATTTTGAAATAAACAATGCGTTGGATAGAAGCTGAAAAACATACAGTATATGAGATTTTTATTTGTGCCATTATAGTACCTTTCTCTCCAGATTTTTTCTCTTAAGTTTTTCTCAATGAGTTTGCCAG
Organism: Lutzomyia longipalpis; assembly: GCF_024334085.1. NCBI lineage: Eukaryota > Metazoa > Arthropoda > Insecta > Diptera > Psychodidae > Lutzomyia > Lutzomyia longipalpis. Next base: position 20,952,465 of record NC_074708.1, read on the forward strand.
AGGTTAAGAACATAAGAGAGATCATGAGTGTTTTTGAAGAGATCAGTTTCGAAAAATTGTCAATCTCATGTTTTTGAACTGATAGATTTTTCTTAAGAGACAATCTTTAATATAATGTGCAAAATTTCTTCATTGCCTGCTCCATTACAGTACATAATTCTAGTGCCGTGAAGCGGGTGTTGCATTTATAATTTCCTTGAATGAATTACCAAACCTGTGAATTTTTCATTTTATTCCCACAATATTTCCCCCTTAAATTGCTGATAATATCGATTGAGCCATTGCGTTTGAAGCGCTCGCAGACTTTATTAAATTTTCAAGTGGAAGAGATTCAAGGGCGTCGAGTCCGAAGATCGATGTGAAGGCCACCATGGTCAATTTATGGTTCACATTTTTCACTCTCCCCGCGCACGAATTGCATACCACTCAGCCAAAGAGGTTGCGGTCCAAAGCTCAAGTACCCAAGTTCATCATATTTGGTCTCAACACGGTATAGTGATCTCTTATAAAGAAATATTTTTTTTACTTTACATCTTTTACCTCTTTTACACATACCCGAAGCACTTGCGAAAATTACCACAATGTTGTGCAATATCAATTAGACACGAGATAACTGGGCCGAAGGTATATACTATGTACATGAGTACGAGAAATCACAGAGAAGATGGCATATCGTCTCACTCCTCTCACTCACATTTTAATATATTTTATGATGATATCATTATTTCTTTTTCTTCGCCAAATTCGTTCATTGAACCTACGGCTACGTTGAATATATTATGGAAAAAGATAGATGTATTTCCGTAAAGAGCATATAGATTGAAAAATATATTCTTTTAATTATTAAACTCCAAGGTAAACAAATAAGCTACTTTCTTGCTAGCTGGAAGCCAAAGTAAAAGCTCATCTAACAAGTATTTTAAAATAAAATTAAATTAAAAGGCCTCTGAAGAATTTTCAAAGTAAAAGTAATTTAAAAGTAATACTTAATGAGCCTTTACAATTACTTTTAAAGATTTTTGTTTCAATATGCCTCTGTTTTAACCATATTATGGGGAAATATTTATCTTATAAATTGTTAATGCAAAATGAAGCAGCCGGAAAAGATTGGGGGAAACACCTTTTTTTTTGTTTATGTGTTACTGGAATTGCGACATTTCCTCGTCGCACAACTGTCAGGCACTCAAGTGTAAAATGTGACATTATAGAATTAAATGTATGGAGGAAAAGTCGTAGAACCAAAAATACCTACTAGCTAAATTTGTATAGGTACAACTCCAAGTTATTGTTAATTGTTTTGATGACGAACAACTGCGATATTACGTGTCGCGAGAAGATTGGAATTTCATACGATCATTTTACCGCTCTCTGAACATCACGTTTTTTGGTCTAGCTACTGTGGTTAATATTCATCAATTACACCGTTTTTATAGCGTCTGAACGAGATAAATTTGTAGCAATAATATTTATTTTTTATTTAGAAGGTATCATTTTAGATTCATTAGGGTATTTAGCCTCATATTTTGTTTTTCTACATTTCTTCTTGTTAAAACTGCGATTTTTTGATAACGCATATAGTTTTTTGTTATAAAAATACTGATAAAAATTATTCACGAAATTGTCCTCACGTATTATTAAAGTGAAAGCCTCCTACGTTCTTGCAGTGAAATCCACAAATATGATTAAATTAGGTAGTTAGGGTAGGTATTTCTAACTGGAGCTGCGTTATCCCATTAACGTCATCCCTCAATTACGTCGTTAAAAAAAATTAAAAGTAGCATTGTATAATTTATGCCACCTTTCAGAGAAAGGATCACAAGAATTTACAAAATACTAGCAATATTGAGCTATAGGATTTAAAATACTCGTTTGTTTGTTGGCTCAAAAGATTTAAGCATTCGAGTTCTAATTTGGAATTAATTCAGATCTTATTTCTACTAAAACCAATTTAAAAGTTCCATATTCCGTTTTAGATCTAGAATTCTTGACTCATTGAAACTAATATTTGTTATAAATATGTATATTTTTTTTATACAAACCTAATAAACTAATTATCAAAAATGATTCAATACAAAAGGATTTGAGCACTTACAGAAAATGGTTACGATGTGCGTCTAATGTTTAAAAATACATAAAATGACGTCATGTACAAGCAACTGTACAAATTTTTCGAACTTAAAGTGTGAGTTTTAAAAACTTCAACTACGAAACAGTTCATTAAATATTTTAATGGTTATTTATATGAAATAATTAAAACGGTCAATGAATTCGCAAAATGATCTATGTCCAACAAAATACATCTCGAACATTTTACGCCGGGTGAATCATTCTGAAAGTCGTGACTGCTTCATATTTTAAAAATTCAATGATAAATTGCCGCATTGACTATGTTTGGGAATGGATGAAAAACGTAAATGCGGAGATTAATCAATACAAAATGATATTGAATATTTCAAGAGCTGCGTCGGTAGTGCCTCTCCTTGCATAAGGGCATGGTCTTTGGCATTAAATGGCTATCGCGTTTCTTGTCCATTGTGCTCCAGCTCCAAAAATGACGTCGTCACACGTTCAAGGTCGTGTGTGATCTCCAGAGACCGAGATCACAATGTGTATACATAATATTTTTTCTCCACTTCTTAAATAAAACTCAAACACACCACCATACAATGCTCAAGATGTGTGTGCACAACATTAGCATTGATCATCGTTTTTCTCCGCATTTGAAATATCATATATTGGAGGCTGACGTGAAAAATGTCTGAGTTATTCAATTATCATGGAAAAATAATAATTGCATTGTACGTTATTTAATTGATATCTGGCTGAAGTGATATGGAGCCTTGGACGGTGTGTTCTTCTTTTTTTTTCGCGAGAGAATACTGAAAATTGTGTATAAGGTGGCAAAACCACCGCAGTTTTTTGTACCTTTAATTACTACCCCACCCTCGCACAGTTCGCGTTAAATCCTCCTTCTCATTTAAAAAAAAATTATACTTTTTTATGTTGATATAAAATTAAACAAATTTCTCTTATTTCTCGTGATTTCCTCAATGAAGCAAATTTTTTTCGTTATCACTTTTGGCCTTTTTGGGATACAAATAAACAGACAAAAAAAATTAATGTAAGTTTAATTTACACCTTTTCTTTATTTGAATAACTTTGACGGTTGTGTGAGAAAACAAAAACGTTGTGCAGATCTCACCTCATTGATGTATCCTTTCCCTCGCTTGAGCGGTATCCACTTCATATTCAATTTCCACTTTTGGTTTTGTTCTCCGTACCCGAACAAATTGTCCTTTGATCTTTGATTTCGATCCACTCGGTCCCTCAATATCCTGCAAGAATGGCACAGACAAAAAAATTCAATTCTCTCCTAAAAGTCCACACGTTCACAAAAAATTGAGATAAAATCTCTTCTGTGGTACAATATATTTTTTCACGAAAAAAATGAAAAACACACAGAAAATCCAATCATATACGCGCGATTTTTCCCAGCACTATTCTCCAGTAGCAGCATGCAAAACGTACAATTTCATTTCACCGTGTTCCGCCACAAACTAAAACGTTGTTTACCACACGGGTGAGCAGCACACGGTGTGCTTCAAAAACATCCATTGCCTATGTGTCGTCCAAGAATGAAGCAACAAAGAGGGAGGAGGAAGGAGAATAGTGCGAAGAACTTTTCGTGGATTTTTCTGTCCTTCCCCATTTTTCATGCAAATCACAAACAGACAGTTTTCCAACATTCATGATCAAAATTGTCACAGCTTTTGCAATCAATTTATGTTAAAAATTGTAGAACTTTTGCAATTAATTGCAATTTTTTTGTAAAAAAAAACAGTTTTGCAACCATTTTCATTTTATATACATATTTGTTAAATGGTTTTGCAGTTTTTACGAAATAATAGACTAAAAATTTATCTAGAACATTCGTGAAACATTTGTTCTTTTGTTTTTGTAGTAAAGTAAAAAAAAACATATATTGAAAATGATCTATAAGTGGTAATTTAATTGAAATCAATCTTTAATTTCGTTTATTTTTACACAAAATTCGAATTGACCATAAGGGTGGATGATTTACCAATACTTTTATTAATTGATTGTTGAAAAAGAATTTCTTCCCATTAACCCTTTGAGAACCATTATTCATCTTCGACTTATATTGTTTTTTTTCCATTTTTTTCATTAGAGATTTCTAATTTTTTTCATAATATTCTAACTTATTTTTTGAGTGCAAAATGATCCAAAATTAGCTTTATCAAACGAACTATCTGTTAGACTTTAAAATTCCTTTTCTTTTATATTTTGCAAATTTCGCGATCAAAAGAGAACAGACTCTTTTCCTATCTAACAAATAAATTCAATTTCAGCACATTTGAGTATTCAATATAAAAAAAAAGAATCACAAACTATAAAAGCATTCGCTTCACTATCTTTACTATTATACCAAAAAGTGGAGGGACTCTCAAAAATACATCATAAATATAATACATAAATACAGTTGTCACATAGGCCATGAAGAAAACTACAAATAATGCTGCACTACTTTATATGTAGTTATAGATTTCAAAACATTAAAAGAATATTGCATCATGAGAATAGAAATACTTTGTTTACCGTCACCATAGAAAATCATTTTCTTCGCGATTCAATCTGCAATAAGTCTTATATTTCGTCTTATTTATGGACTTGTTTCATGAACGAGTAACATGTCCCAATCACAATTTATTACAACAAAAATTCAATCAAAAAATATTGAATCAATTTTTTAACACGTAATTTTTGTAAAATTGAAACCATTATGACCATTTAATTATTTGGGTAATAGCAAAAAATAATAAGAGCTAAAGATATAAAATGAAATGAATCCATCTGCTTGTTTCAGCTGACCTTGTTACATGCATTTTTCTTGCATTTTTTATCGAATTATTAACATAAGCTGCAAAATTTTCTAATTTACATACTAATTTTAGTTGCAAGTAATGAAGCTTTTTAGCTCAAAAAACTCAAAATGCAACTTAAACTATCAATAGAAATGAGAAGCTTACAAAAATTACGAAATTACGAAAAAAAAAGAAATACAAAACTCACCTCAATATCTGAATTGTCTGAAGATTCAAAATCACTATCAACATCTGCTGCTTCTCGTTTCCCTGATTCACTGTCAGCATCTGTATCCATTTCCTCATCATCATCGTCTTCTGCTTCAACATACTCTGTGTCCAATTGCAGTTCCTTCTCCACTTCTGGCTCAATTTCCATCTCCTTCTCAGATTCACTCAATTCTTCTTCTTCATGTTGCTCTTCATCGTCATCTTCATCTTCCACTGTCTCACTCTCGAGAGCTTTGTTGAAGACATTCTGCGGGAAATTGTAAATGTCCTCGTAGGTTCCCTTTTTGAGACGCTCCAGCAGCTGCTTTTCAATAGCACTGTCTAATTTTGCTGCAACCAAGGCCTTCACTTCTCGCCTCTTCTCGCGTCGTTCAATCTTCCTTTGTAGGGGTACAAGGAGTTTCTGTCGTCGAAGTTTGAGTTTTCGCATTCGAATGAGGTACTGTGTGATCTTCACAAAGCGCTGTTTGCACTTGGAGATGATATACTTATTCCAGAACAGGAGGCTCTCATTGATCTGATGGATGGCTTTCTCAAAATTCCGTGACAATTTTACCTTTTCCCACATCTTGCTAGGAAACATGGCCCTCTCGGCTGTCTTCATGTACAAATACACAATTCCATTCTCCTCCCGGACTGTGGCGTACTGACTATTGGCCAGTGGGCACGTGTACCGGCCACAGAGCCCCGTCAAGTTGTACTCATGCTTACAGAATTTCTGTGTTGCTGTCCTGCAAGAATTACAAGGCGATTATTACGTATTCAAAGTCTTAGAATATCCATATTACTCACGAAACTTTATGCGAACAAAAGGATTTATTGATAATACCCCAAACAACCTGCAAAATAAAAACAACTAAAATTAGGTTATGTTTACCAATTAGCATATAAAACATATAAAATAGGTTGTTTTTCTGTGAATATGCTTAATTTCACTTCAACACTCTTACTCACATCGTCGTGCTGCATTTTTTGTGTGAAAACTCTGCTATTTATTCCAGAAAAATGAGAAAATTGAAAAAATTGAAACGCGGTGTGAGAACATCACACACGAGAAAATTGCAGTGGTAGCGACACCTATTGAGTTTATAAAATTTGAATGAAAAAAGGCGCGTTTTTTGAACTCTTTCAATTTTTCTTAACTCTAGGATGCAAAAAAATCAATAAACCCCAATCCTTACCCCACTCCCCGCCATAAAAAAAACAACAGATCACCACCCCAATACTACGAAACCCCGCGAACCCAATAAGTACCTACTATTTTGCAAAAAAGCCGAAAATTGAGTTAAATTGGTGAAAACAAAAATTTTCTACAGCCGCAAATGTTTCAGCACGTGTTCCTATTTTAAGGGGTGGAAGCCAAAAAAATACATAAAAACAAACAAAAACCTGAGGTGTAATAAAATGAGTTTAAAAATGGAAAATTTTGAGTTTTCCCGCAAAAACTTAAGAAATTAAAATTTCCGTTAATTATAAACCTTTCAAAGTCACCATTCTGCTTTTACTACAACGTTATTTTCATGTTTCTCCCTAAAAAAAAAGATTACAAAAGAAAACATTTTTTTTATTTACTTTGACACTTTATTTATAAATTTTATGGATATATAAGAGCATTCATACATTTCTTAAACTTTTCTTTATTTTTCTTTTTAAATCTATATGTACAAAAGTTAAAATACAAATTTATTGCAACATTATTTTCAAGAAGAAAATCAAGTTCCAATTTCTCTGAAAATCCATTGAAATTGAGATAAAATTGCTCCAAACTAAAAAAATGATAAATCGCTTTAAATTTATTTATAAAATAAAGTTGCAATATTATCGTAATAGAAGATAAACTTTATTTCAACTTCTTTTCCTTGTATTTTTTGTTTTTTAGGTTTTTTATTTCATTTCATATAATTCTCAAGTTGCAAAGTCATTACTTAAGGGAAAATTTACTATGAAAAAGGTAAATAATCAAATTACAATTAATAGATTATAAAATAATAATTAAAAAATGGCCAATTGAATTGTAATAATAGTTTATAGTAATTGTGGTTCTGCTCTTAATTCCTCACATTTCTTTTTTTAATTTACCTTTTCTTTAAAAACGAGATCAGTTTTTTATTTAATTCTTTTTAAGGTGATTTTCACTATTTTTTATTTCTATATTTCTCTCATTTTATGTTGCTTATAAATTATATTATATATCATTTTTTATAGAGTTTCTCACATATTTCTTTAATCTTCTTTTTTTAAATAAAAAGAACTACATAAGAAAAAAAAATGATTCTAAAATCACATAAAGTTAGAGTTTCTCCACTAATATTGATTTTCTTTTATTTTCTTCAGTTGTATTTTGTAATAAATTTAAGCAAATAAAAAATATCAGGACGTTTTCTTTCACTTTTTTATCGTGATTTTTTTTTAACTATTAAAACTATTCAACCTACATACATAGAGTTGAGGCAGAATCAGAGACAATCAAAAAAAAATAGACGTTACAAATAAAATTACTACATTAAATAATGTTTTTGTATTTTTATTTAAATTAAGATTATTATAGTAAAAAAGATCAAAATGGCAAAAGTACTAGAGGCTCTTCCTTTTTTCTCTCTCACAATTATCCTTACTTCATGAATAATATCTCATACTAAACTTACTTATTTTGTTTATGAAAATTACTAATATTTTAAAACTCAATTCTTTCTCGCAGCATTTTATCGTTTTCTATTTTTCGATTACCCTCTCTCTTTCTTTTACTTAAAAATATTGAAACGAAAACTAAAATTAAATTGATTTTCTTACTATAGAAATCATTTATATTTGTATTTTTTTTATCTCATTTTAAACGCATTTGTTTTTAAATTAGCGGTGGGGAGCTAATCTTTAATTAAAATGTAATCATACTCCATTTTGTAAAGAATTTCACACTGACAAATTAAAAATTATTATTCGCTTCTCACTGCAAACTCTTCATATTCATCTTTTGTTTTTTGTTGCTCTATCCGTATTAATATAAAATGATGCTAAAGATCGAAAAAAATAGTTTTTTTTTAAAGTTTGAATTTTAATTTGCAAGGAATTTGCAAAAAAATCAATCAAACATTCATTAAAATGAGCTCGAAAAGACTAAAACGCAAATAAATAATGCATTTTGTTTATTGGAAAAAATAGTTAGCTAATGTTTCCTAGCTTCCAAATTATCTTTGTAGAAAAAGATTAGCAAGACTAAAAATTTTATTTAAAGAAATAAATTCGAATACATACAGGATAGAATTTTAAGAGATATGCCGTGTTCAAAAAACTTTTGCATCGACGCTCTGCCTGTAAGCAAGCGATAGCCAATGAAAAGATTTTGCCCTAATTTATCAATTAATCAGGAAGTTCATTTTCTGAATAAATTATATTTCGTTCTTATTCATTTTTGCCTGAAAGTCAGGTTATAGGGCAAAGTTTATTTGAATAAAGTAATGCATGTAAAATAAATTATAAAAGAATTATGCTGTTAAGACGTCAATTAGAGGAAATCCCTAATTAGAAAAGTTAAAAAAATCGTCTAGTTTAATGTAAAATAAAAAAGTTCTGTTATGTATCATCATAAATAATTATAAAAAAATTTAAAAAAGATATTCAATAGAAGAAAAATTTCTCATATTGCACCAAAAGAGTTTCAAAACATGTGTCTGAGTTATTACACTGCGTGTGTTGCCAAAAATATAAAATAAAATTAAACTCTTTTTTATAGGGGAAAATTCTCTCTGCCTCTGTAGAGTCCATTTGTTACCGTTTACACGTTAAATTCGCGGAGAATATTACACTTCATTGCCATTTTCCTACCAAACATGAAAATGATTTTTTTTTGTTTATCTTACTTTAATAAGAATAAAGTTTTTTTCTCTATACACATCTTATCTACGATTATCTTTTTCTTATATACTTTTTGTATTTTTTTTCTTCTTAAAAGATGCTCAATAGTTTTTTTTCTTTCATGTAAGATTTCATTCACTGTCTTAGTTTCTTTTCTCTATTTTTTTTTTAATTTTATTGTTCCTAGAGTGATTTTTTTCACATTCAATCTCACCGTGTTGTGTGGACTTTTTTTTTGTTTTAATATTAAGTTCAAAACACATTCTTCTTCCATGACTTGATCTCTTCGATAAAATAATTTCCTTTTTGTCACCTCCACTTTTATCCTAATAATACTAAATAATCCTAATGTTGTATTTTGTAGGCACTACGAATTTTTATTTCTTTTTTTATCCATCCATATTTATTTTACTCTGTTTCTTCTTTCTTTGCACGTTGAAATGTGGCTTCTTTAACCATTCCACTTTATTTAGTTTTATCTATATTTGTATATGAAATGTTTAGCGTCGTATTTTTGTTGTGGATTTGTTTCTCAACTTTCATTCACTTGCAATGACTTTCCGCTCTAATTACAATAATTAGGGGAACGTGGCCCAATTCGGACCCCCTAAATTCTGTTTCAGAAGGATTGAAAAAAGTCATATTAAAATGAATTAAATCTTTCCAAGTTTGGTACCATTGAAAAGGTCATTTAATAGGCTAACTTTGTTCTATAGATGCAAACCTTCTAACTCTTACCTGTTCTGAGTAATAATGGAATTAAAAAAAGTTGCTAAAATTGCACTTTTTCACCACGGTGTTCTAATTGCGACCCCCCGAGTGTTCCAATTGCGACCCCCTGTTTTTGACGTAATTTGTGGGTTTTTCACTAGCAGATCACTTTTATCACTACTATAAATAGGAAAAACACCATGAATTACCCGGAAATGCCGGAAAATCAAGAATTTATTTTCTTTTTTCCCCACATTTGTTTTGACATTTCGCCCTTGAGGTGACTACACACACTTTCACACACACCGACAATTGCGCATTCACTGACGTAATTCGCAGAAAATCCACGAAAATTCTTCTGAGGAATGCGTGAATTACACTAACTACACTCCCCTTTGGCTTTAGGAACATTTTCACTGCGAAAAAACTTTCAATAAACGTGAAAAAATATTGATTTTCCCGAAATCAAAACACAGCGCGGTCTGTGTGAGAAAGACACTTCTACACTACTACACGCACGCGCGACTGCTTTACCGTGGTGAATGGTGGAAATAGACGGTCCGAATTGAAACATTTTGGGGGTCGCAATTAGACCATTCTGCATGTATTACATTTTCACTTAATTACTTAAAATACCTAAAATCTTTCAAAAAATTGTAAATCAAGTAATAAACTAGACCCTCTAAGCTACAGAAACGCGGCATAATATGAGACATAATAATGGGAAAAAAACTCATATCAACTTAGTTTCTAAAATCAGAAAATGTCGGCCAAGTGCTGAAAATGAATTTTGATTTTTAATTTGCCCTGTTGTGTACCAAATTAATTTATTTTAGGCGCTAACATTACCTTACTATAATATCTTCATAATGTAGTGAAACTAATTTTATAATATTTCGTCATTTACGAGAAAAAGGGGCGGTCGCAATTGGGCGGTGGTCCGAATTGGGCCACGTTCCCCTAATAAATTAATTTCATATTGTATTTCTTTTTCATATAATATACATATATTTTTATTATGTATTATTGTTATTAATAGCATTTTATTATTGTTGCAGTTTTTTCTTTGTTGTGTTTGTTGCAATGATTTTCCTTGCTCTATCTGTTTCTTTCCATTTATAATCCTTCATCCACATACATTACGATTGTAGAATTTGAGAAAATTTTACATTTTCAGAATATTACATGACTCATTAAAAAATATATAAAGGTATATATAAATTTTTCAAAAAATGGAACGAATAAAAAAATAAAAAAAATCATCTGTACTTTAATTGTTTTTATTGCCACAGGTAAATAAATAAAAAGGACGAAATTGAATGAAAAAAAATTTTTTTTGCGTGATATTGAAACGCAATTTTAAAAATTTAAAATAATAAACTGGGGAGGATTTACAGTTTTTCTGGCGTGAAAAACAAAACCATGGGAAAGTAGAAGAGTGTCGCTGCTATTGCTGATATTAAATATCATTTTCCATTTTAATCCTACCATCATCACACTCACCCCCTTTTTCACGGTCGATTGGCTATTCCTTCATGAGGCGGTAGATATGATGTTGCGCTCCATGATTGCTCGATGACACCTCAAAGACGTACGCTGTACACAAAAGTGTCTCTTGTGTCTCTTTGTTTGATACCACCTGAAATGGTTGGGAAAGAAGAAAAAAGAAATAAGACATTAGCCTCTTGTAATAGTTGCATGACTAAGAGCGAAAATGTACATATGTATTGTTTTGAGGAAGGGAAAAGAGAAGAGAAGAAAATACCTAATGTGAAGTACACAAGAGATATTTTATATAAAAAAAATATAAGATGTTATGAAGTGCTAAAGTTTATTTCAATTTAACAATATCTCTTCTTTCATGATGTTTCGGAAGATTATTCATAAACTTATCAAAACCACTAATTTATTTTCATTCACACGACTTTTTTTTTTAACTTTTGAGGTTTTATCACACTATCACATACAACAACAAAAAAAATAAAAGACATTTCTTATATTCTATTCAAACTAAATTTGCTGCTCTTCACCCAAAAAGAAAGAAAGATCTTTTTACAACTTAGTGTGTAAATGTGATTAAAATTAACTTCTATTGACTTGCTATCTCAAAGAGAGAGTGTCTTCTGAACTTAATTTGTATTATTATTTATAGTAGGTTCTTATTTCATAATAATTAAAAAAAAAATAAATATTATGTTTAAAAACTCCGGAGTTCTCAACCCCTTGACGAAAACTAAAATTGGATCATTTTTAGTGAATTTTGTGCAATATCCAAGAGTGAGACTAAGAAAAATATGGTGAAAAAAAAACACTGGGTAGGTACTTATGTATGTATACTATACAAGTCACTCACCTGAAGTATAGTAAAATTCTCAAGAACACTGTTCATCATGTACTTCTCGGGCAAATGTTTCAGCTTGAGGATGAAATTTATCATATATTCACACATTGGTGACCTATGGATGCGATACACGAAACGTCCATTTTCCAGCCGTGAGTATTCCGTTTCCACCTTTTCCACCACTTGCTTGCCAAATGAGCACACCTTTGTTGAACAGGTGATCACCATATTTTCATTACTTTCATATCTGCAATTGCAATAATGGTATATTGGGTAAAGAGTTACTCAAGAGTAGCAAACATCAATCATTTGATAATTTATGATCATTAGAGATTTCTGCTTCATCTCCCCAATTAGATGGTGGAAAAGAAGAGGATGATGGTATTTAACAACAAAATAAAATTACTTACTGGCTGGTAACACCGTAGAAGGCACCCGTTTCATCTTGAACATTTGTATTGAGATCTGCCCAAAACTTAACTAGGAAGAATGCATTTTGTGGACCCTTTTCATACAATTCCTTAAGGCCTCCCTTCTTCTCCGGGAACTTATCGTAGATTTGTTTAATATCCACTGACTACAATGATAAATAAATGTAATTATTTTTATGATTATTAATTTTACTTGTTGTAAAAGAATTGAAATATTTTAAATATTTTCATGATGAAATTGTGATTTCTTAATTTTTTTATTGTTTTTTTTAGCATTTAGATAGATGCTTACGTGATAAAAATACTTTTATTCAAATATAGTCTAATCTATCTAAATATCTATCTTCGTCACCCTAGTCTATCCAATTTATTCAAAAAATCTTTTTGAAGTACATAATAATATCTTTTAGTACATATTAGGTATAGATGACATATAAATATTATAGTTCTAAGCACGTCTTCTCTATATAAATTAAGATGTTGTGTTATAGACCGATTTAGAAATTATGTATATGTAAAATTGATTCATTTTGTGTTTTTTTTTCATTAAATTCAAACAATAGTTTTATCTTATTTTCTTCTACATTTACCTCTAAGAGTGGATCCGAATATGTTGGTTGTCCACTTATATGAACAAAGAGATGTTTGTGATATGTCTCGTCGCGATGAAGTTCCATGTACGCCGAAAATTCCAACATTCGAAATTTTTGGGTGGCAATTGCTCTTCCTTCCCATGGGGGTGGCAGGGCGGTCTGGAGTCCACTTTCAACAGGAGCTGATACTGCTGTTGCAGATGGTTTTCCAGTTGGATAGGGTGGCTGGGCGAAGGGCTTGATACTGTTGCCAGGACATAAAGTAAGAGACAGAAAGATAGATAGAGAGAGAGAGAGAGAATGTCAGTTGTATTTTCTCAGCTATGCAATTTTTTATACCGAAATAATAAAAAAAAAAACTTACTCTTGCGAAGTTCCAGCTTGCAAGCCTGGCTGCCAAAATTGCTGTAACGAGTAAGAAAAAAAAAGAAAGTATAAAAATATCTTTCTTTAGAAAATTTTTGTTTGTAATTTCTAATTCGGTTGATTGATTTTCAACATCCTATTTTAACGAAAATCATTGGACATTTATCGCACGATTCTGCACGACAAATAAATTTTCTCTACATTTCTTTGATTTTTCACCTTCTTATTGAATTTAATGCTTCAAAATAGGCATGTAATCGTGACTTTTTATCCATTCAATGACACAATTTTTAAATTGATGCTGTCGCGCTAGGTTTTAAAAGTAAATGAAAAAAAATGTAGGTATATATAATTTGATACGAAGGATTCCAAATGTGTAAATCATTGTAAATTGTCTCAACATTATGATTTTATATAGCAAGTGTGTATAAGAAAATATTGGATTGAAAAAAAATATAAAGTTAAGTTGTTGAATGAAATAGATAGACTGACAGAAAAAGAAAAAAAAAAGTAAATAATTAATCGAATACACACTTCACTGAGTTGTTTTACCCATGTATGACCAAAACATTTGCTCAGTAACTTGTTGAAATCTCAATTTCAAATTTTATATGTATCTAGCAAGAGAAGAAAATTTACGATTTTTCCCTACTACGCTCTTTCACAACCTCCTTAGTGTAGGTTTCTTAAGAGTTTGCTTGTGTTTTTTTTGTTCATTATTTACTTCATTCGATGCAATTTTATTCTAAAATGAATGAATTTGCAGAAAATGTTACAAAATGTCATACCACATGAGACCGGTCTTTTACTATTGCATTAATTTAATAAATTAAAGGAAAGAAAACAGCAGAATTTTAGAATTTTATTTTTAAAATCCTGAAATTTCCAACTAGATTCAAATTATATTCATTTAATTTTGAGCTCCTAATTATATTCACATCCGAAATGTATATTTTTAATAAAAAGATATTACTAGTCAACCCGAGCCCCCAATCACGTGTGAGCAAACTCCATTTTAAACTATAAAAAGGGGGGCGTATATTTGTAGGGGGATGAATAATACGGTACCCGAAAAAATTTTAAAATAAAAAAATCCCTTTATCTGACCCTTCAGCAGGTAGAAAATGGGAAAAATCAATTTTTCTGTGGGGGCGCTACAAAGGGGGGTTGGGGCAGAATCCCACATAGCGATTGCAACTCGTATTGACCACCTCTACCCCCATACCAAATTTCATAAAGATCGGCCCAGCCGTTTAGGAGGAGTTCATGTGCCACAAACATACAAACTTTTCAGCTTTATATAAAGAAGATGTTATTTGAATATTGAAAAAAAATCTTCTAATGTTTATCCGGTACCAAATTAAAGTCTTTGATCAAATTAATAGTTCAATAAAAGTAATGATTTATTACTGTCTAACAAAAGCCCCTCGTCTCGAAAGTACAGATTAATCTTAAAGTAACAGGTAAGGCGAATTTGTTCAACATGGTAGCAAGATGTATTAGAACATGTTGAGATAGAGTCAAGATGGAAAGTTCTTAGGAAATAACTTTTCTGTATAGTAAATTAAAATTTAATGTAATAAAAAATATTGTTATCTGAAAGATCAATGAGAAAATTGTACTTAAAAAAAAGAAAACGCAAGATGTGTGTCTATATTGAAGCTAAAGGATATAAATTTCTTGCTTAAGATTGTAGGTCAGTGATTCCGTATCAATCACAGAATCTCATGTTTCAACAGCAAACAATAGCAAAAAAAAGTGAATATACAATAAAAAAAAAAGAATATGTCTTACCACTTTCAATTTTGCCTGAACTTCTCGCAGTCGTCTTCGCGCCAAAACTTGAATGTGTGAACTAACTTGCTTCCGTGTTCTTGTTTTTCCTGTCCGTAATTTTATATAGCGGGCTATCAGTTCATTTCGGCCTGTGAATCAAAATCAAATGATTAAATCAATTTGCTGTGCAAGGAAATAGCAAGAATCAATTTCATATTTTTGTACATAAAGGTAAAGCGAATACATCATATTTCACCACAATTGGCGATGAACAAAAAAGTAAAGGGGTCAAAAGACTAATTACAAAATGAGGAAAACCGAAGGCTAATCATACACACATAAGTGGGAAACTTTGAAACAATAAGAAATTCCCATAAATTTTCCACCCCATTTCACCCTCCACGATAGCACTGGGTGAGCACATACACCTATAGCTCACAAGCATTCGTAACCATCCACACCATACCCCAAAGAAAATGCCTTTTATACAGGGAAAGGAAAAGCCAATGAAAGCAACCAATTCTCTCACTCTCTATGTGAGAATATCCTTAGAGAGTAACAAAGCGATATTATCATCAACAATGCTGAATAGAGCCACATACATACATGAACTCTTCATATATGCGCAAGATGATGAAGGAAAGTGATGATATGCATTTGTTAATTAAATTTCGTCAAGTCAGAAGTGTAAAAGCAAAGGGAACGGGGAGTATCAAATTTGTGTGATAAATTTTCCGACATTTTGCAATTTCACTCACTACCTCTTGTCTGCCAATATAATGAAATGATGTGTTACTTTATTTTTAGGTAATCATTTCTGTGGTACATGCTTTTCAAATTATATTACATTTTTCATATAAATTATAAGATTTTAACCCATACTTAGATTCTTTTAAATTTTAAGATATTTAAATAGAAATTTTTATCCCACGTCAATATTCATCCGGATCATCCCAATGATTTCAAAGTTTCGATTCCTACAAACAATTCTGGGAATTGTTTTCATGGAAGAGAGAGGTCAGAAATTGAAAATATGTATGTAGGTATATAGAAATAATAATTGTGATGGAGTTGTCTTCGCAGAACGGATCAAGAGGAAAAGGAAGAAAATATTTGACCTTTTCACACTTGATATCCTTTCTCCCTTTTGTCTTATAATTCAACTTTTGCCAACAAAATCATATCCCATTTTTGTCATTCCATATACTCTTCTTATTTCCTCATCATTTTCTCTCTGTGACCTTTTCCGTGAAGCCACTCTAACAATTCAGTGAAGAACGTGAAAATCTGTGCAAAATTTTCCCATCCACCTCTTCATCCCCGCCATCGAAACCCTCATACATGGCACGAAGTATGACAAAGTCCTTCCATCCTTCTCCCTTTTGCTTTGACACGCCACTCACTTTTTTTTCGTTCTCTACCACAGTAAATTTTCCGGAAGCTTGATGACTAGGATGACGATGAAAATTTCACAGCAATAATTCAACAATTCATCCCGTCATACAGGATGAGGCTAAAAAACTTTTTGGTAGGGAGGGGTGTTGTTTTTCCATCGCATACCCCCCGGCACCACCAATCTTCCTCCCAAAACATCATTTTCACCATGATTTTATAAGAAGGAGAGGTAAAAGAAGAAAAGCTCTCCCTCCTATTGACTTTTTTTTGTGCCTTCTTAGAATTTCCTTACTGACTAAAAGCTATACATATATTGTATGTATGTATATGGTGGCATGGAGGGAAACTGACTCATTCCCATTCATAGAAATTCTCCTTTGTTGATGGTATATTACATAAAATTGTTGTACATACACAATAGAAAGCAACCCCCATCGTAAGTCTCGCCTTCTCTTTCACTTTTCCTCACTTCCCAGGGCTCTTTTCATATTCTCTCTCTTCATAGAACACGCCTTGTACGTTCACTAATTGCACATTCTTGGCATAGTTTAGTTCCCCTCTGCATCATTCACTTTGGGTACACGACACACACACACTCGTTCATACATTCAATGGAAATTCTGGATTACTTTCCCAGGGGGTGTGAGTGAGAAACGTGGTAGAAGCAGTGAAAGACAGAGACACAATAACCGCCTTTTATATATGGTGGATCTTGGGGTATTATCCGATTTTATTTATTTTTCGTTTTGTTTTTTTTTGTTTAATTCAATTTTGACCTAATCCGCTGTAGTTTAACCTTTTTGGTAAGCGTCTTAACGCAATGTTAGAAAGACAACTTGAAAGTAGGAATAAAAGTTTTTAACTGTCCGGATTGAATGGAAAAACTCTAAGAAAATCATTCATTGATTGTTACCTATTCCTCTATTGATCTGACTACAAAAGACGCTGCTGCTGTGTAAAAATAATTTAAATACAAATCAAATTAAGACACTTTTCTGCTATTGTAAGAAACCTTTTTGATTTATAAACAATTCAAATCAGGTAGTAGCACTGCGTCGTACTATGCTACATAGTAGGACCCCCGAAATGAGTGGGAAAGAGTCAAAGGCAATTGCAGAATAAGACAAATATCCCATTGGTCTCCATATCATTCCACATCCTCCACCCGTACCCCATAGCTGGCAAACTTCGAGTGAAAAAAAGCACCACATTGTCATACCGCGTCTACGTATATAGTCTCTCTTTCTCACCCCCAGCACCATTCTCTTTTAGTCTCTCTCGGATGAAATTCATTGGAAAACTTGGGAAAAGCACCTACTCTCCCACCACTTTGGGAAAAGTCAGGCGCACAATGTTGTATCCCCGAAGCTAAAAGAAGCGCGCTCTCAATTTCGAAAATACGAAGAATTTCTCAAGGATGGTAGGTATAAGGAGGAAAATATTGCTTTGGTGTGCATAAAAGGCCAAGGGGAAAAAAAGGTCTCATTCATAAAAAGGTATAATGATCCACCTGTAAAAAAGGGCATTTAACTGACACATTTTCTGGCTCACATTCTCTTGAGGTGAGGGAGTAAATATTAGATCAAATGACTCGTCAAAAAGTAATAATATATATGTATATATATATATATATATAAATATATTGTTTTGTTTGCAGATTAAAACGAAGAGCTTATTATAATTTTATAATATATGAATCTACATTCGTATTTAACTGATTTGTCAAATAATAGTACACATTTGCCACACAAATAGATACAAGTATAGGTAGGTTAATTTCCTAAAAAATAATTTCTGAAATATCCTACATATGTATACATACATATATACATTTATATATAATCATATACATATCTAGATACTCTGTGTACTATGTATGTATATATAGCAAAAAATAGATCAACGAGCTTTCATTTTACTGACATCTTCGTTCATTCATCCAATTGATTTTGTAGTTGTATAAAAAAAATTATTAGCTTTTTGTTTTCTTTAGTTGGAGTTGCTTATATTCTTAGTTGTGAGCTTTAAAAAAAAACAAAAATACCAACGGTACCAAAGTCTAGATCAAGTTATGGAACTCTTCTTGATTTTTTTCTAAACACTTATTAATCATATACAAGCGTAAAAATTAGATTTTGAAATTGTAGAAACACAAAAAATACTTAAAGCTAAGTTTTGCTAAAAAAAACAATAATATTTTAAAGCAATGTCTTAAAGTACAATTTTATTAAATCTATCTCGGCACGATTAAAAACCATATCTGAAAATTGAATAACTTTTTACCCAAACTTCATCTAATGTGATCTTCACTTCAATAGCATAGTTAGATTGTTGGAAGAATATTTTTTGAGAAAAAATATAAAACTAAGCCATAATAATTCCCATATTCTTTGGTATATGGAAATGCTATATATTCCTGAAAATTTCTCAAGTAACAAATGTCAATTATCATTTTAAATTGTATGTTATATGAAAGGTATAGGTAACCTTCGAAACAGAGTTTCTGTGTGCCATAGTAATTAGGCTAGTGATAAACGTTGAGGAAGCAAAGTGAACCCCATTAGGGCATAAAGTGGTATAAATAAGAAACATTTAACATTTAGGGGATTATTGAAGTGAAAGAAGTGATTACAATCGCGATTGCAATTTGTCTATGTACGTTTGTAATACATCTAGAGGGGCAAGGTTTAAGTACCTTCTTCCACTTTGCTTTTACCTCATTATAATTAAATTCTCCAGTTTCTTAGAATTTCTTCTTTGTTAATGTGCACTTGACATTGTGAATGAAGATTTTGCGGCAGTACAATAAGACCTCAACATAATATAAATATAACACTCACCGTACATCTTTCCTTCGTCGGACAGGATAATTTTTCGTCTTCCACATGGTGGATATATAGCTAGAGCTTCTTGGAAGCTCTGTTCTATGTCTGGACTCCAAACACCCTCAGCATCGGCCGACGACAGATCCTTTTCGTCCTATTTTTTTGGTGGGACACAAAAGATACATTACAATCACATGGTACATGCTTTGAAAAATTATTTCATCACCATGCCATACCATCTCTCCTTTATCTCTCTCTCCCATCTTAAGTCATGACATTGTCCACATTTAAAAAAAAAGTTCATGACAAATTAATTTCAATTGTACCATTTGAATTGCTCCCAAAACCCCACTTCCCCATGCCCTTATGGGTCTCCTCTCTCTGTGTTTTTATGCAATATAACAGAGACGAAATGGAGAGACAAGAGAGATGATGATGATGGTAACTAAAGGGTATGGGATACTCTACATCGCTCATATCTCCAACATCCAAGTGCTTTGAGTCTGAGCCTGCGCCATTTGTGTCGGCCGGTCCCAATGGACCGGCACTAACTGGTGTCCACGGAGACGTTATGGTGGCGGTTCCAACGACACTATCTGCAATTGAACAGAAGAAAATAATCATACATTAGCGCAATATTCTCACTTAATAAATGCAATTAAACTCATTCTTATCATGTCATTTTCATTCTTCCTTCAATTATCACATCAAACCCCCTCGAAAACATAAAGTAGGTACATATTATACACAAAGGGAATCCCTCTGAGGGCATCAAGATTGTAACTTTGAATGCGTACAAGTTTACGATATTTTTTCTCTCTTACATACATAGTGTGCGTTAATTTGTTTATGCTGCTTCTAAATTAACTTGTAAGTGTACACTGAAGTGGCTATTCTTTTAATAAGAAAATTTAAAAAAAACAAAAAGAATCTCTTACAATGGGCCTAATTCAGCGACTAAGAAACCCTTGAAATCTTTAATTTTTGTACTGAAATTTCAAGATTTCAAGCGAATTTCAAGGGTTTCTTTCTTGGTCGCTGAATAAGGTCCAATATCTTATTTTTACATACATAGTTTCCGAACAACTTAAAAAAATGTTCTTGTAAGCTGACCAAGCTTACGAGTAGGGCTCGGACTTTCGATCTGAACATCGAAGCTTCGGTGATTCGAAGCATCGAAGCGTATTCGAAGCACTGCAAAAGAACTGCTTCGTTTTTAAAATGCTTCGATTATTCGAATAATCGAATAAGCTTCGAAGCTTCGAGTAATTTTTAGATATTCGAAGCTTCGAAGCTTTTAACAAATTTCTTAAGGGCATTACTTTTTATTAAAGGCGCTTCGCGCTTGAAGACACCTTAAAAAAAAAGATTTTTAAAAATAAAATAATTTCTTAAGGACATTAGTTTTTTATTAAAGGCGCTTCGCGCTTGAAGACACCTTAAAAAAAGATTTTTAAAAATAAAATAATTTCTTAAGGACATTGTTAATTTTATAAGAAAAGTTCTTCAAGCTACGCAAATTCACAAAAAAAAAGCACAGCTCAATTGTGCATTTTTAAAACGAATCGTCCATCCGCTTCGAATACCTAAAATGCTTCGAAGCTTCGAATATTTCAAAAAGCTTCGAAGCTTCGAATATCTAAAAATTACTCGAAGCTTCGAAGCTTATTCGATTATTCGAATAATCGAAGCATTTTAAAAACGAAGCAGTTCTTTTGCAGTGCTTCGATTTTTTCTCAACACTTCGAAGCATCGAAAAGTTCGATTTTTCGGAGCCCTACTTACGAGAGCTGTGTTTCTTTTAATGTACCAATTTAAGTTTATGATCCGGCCGGACAGACGGCCAGCCGTAAAAAAAAATTTTTGGAGCATACGTTTTTTGGAATGTGAGGACTCTAATTCGTGCTCATCCCAAGTTTGAGCCCGATCTGACGACTTTCGATTTTGCTCGGTACACAAAAGCTGTGTCTAAAAAAAACACAACTAAAACTACTTCAAAAATTAAATTAAGTAGATTAATTTGCACAAGCAATTTCTTTTTATTAGAGAAGTTCTAGAAGAAAAAAATAATCACTTTTATAACGATATCGGATTATATGGTATAAAAAACATATCATTTAAGACATAACATGACATAATTAAGTCTCGTAAAGAATAAAATTCATATTAGAGTGTATTCTTTTCTTTCAGAAGTTTCAGAAAATCAACGGTCTCGTTAAGATCTCTCTCTCTCTATCTCTCTCTCTCTCTCTCTGATTCTTTCCCAAATGAAAAACGAGTTACTTCTCTATATACATAATTTTTAGTAATATACATATATAGTGTAAAAATATAGAGAATGAAACAAGCTCACAGGTGTTTAATATGCAAAGTTGTTATTTCTGGTTTTGGTTTGTTGACTCAAAATTCCACCACACTTCACTCATATGTCATATAGGTATATAGAACATACAATAGGTAGTATATTAAACTACCATGCGGTGTGACAGTGGTCTCCACATGTCTTCCAATATACTATAGAGAGGGAAACAGAAAAAGCCATGATAAATGTACAAATAACATAATCTTAGATACAAGAGATTCTCACAGAGTTATCACTAAGAGGTGAGAAATTTGCTTAAGACACCACTCTTCAATATTTTCTGCATATCAAGTGCCATTTGAAGCAGACACTGAGTCTTTAAAATCTAAACTCTTGTTGCTTTTATATTTTGGTTTACGCCTTCAAGTGTTCTTGAGAATTAAAAATGTACAATGTGTGAAATATTTAATTCCTTTATTAATTTGTAGTCTGCTACAGATGTTTTTTGCATTTATTTTTAGTGAAAATAATGTGATTTTTAGGATTACATTACGATGTAATCAACTATTTAAAAGAAATGCACATAAACAACAAACATTTCCAAAATTTCTTCAAAATATTAGGTAGGTACAGTCAGGTATTACTTAACATCACATAGGATGTACTCTTCTCACCCATTAATAATAATGAGTGGAAAGAGTATATCCCACGTGACGTTAATCAGTACCTGACTGTATACATAATAGTCTATTGATTATTATGTATAAAAGTTCATTTGCTAAGAATTATGAAAAATTTAACGGTCTGACAATTTTATTGAATTAAAAATAAGATCTTGTAGGTTAATGTTTCAAAGTTTTTTTTATAATTTTTAAAAAGCTCGAAATTGAGTTAAAACATATAATTCTCAGTTCTAGTCTCTCTTACAAAGCGGTGTATTTTTTTTTTTAGATAATCAGAGGTGAGATATCAAATGTTTCAATTACAACAAAATCAAAAATTTCCTACTAATAAAGAAATTAACTAGATCTCTTTCATTATATAGCAGTTTGATATTTACAAAAAAGCTGTGAACTTTATCAATTTATATAGGCATTGAGTTGTTACCCAAAAAAAGAGTGAAAAGAAGGATGGTAAAGAGCATATAAAACTAATGATCTCAATTTGTTTGAGATTTTACACACTTGAAAATTATGATGCAATTTCTATTATTAAACAACCTACACACACATCGTGTGTACATTTTCAAATATGTAATTCCATTTTAAAATGCTTTAGCAGATAGAATAATATGTCTAGTCTTGTTATTGCTTATTGTGTGATTGCAATCAAGTATAATTTATGACATCTCATCGGGATAGAGTACCAAACCACTATGTTGTGATTTTATTTTCGGCACCCACATTCACAATTATTTTATATATATTCTTGTACTTCTCTTTAGTTTATAAATTATTTCGTGCTAAAAAATACTTTTGACTCTGATTCCTTAATATCATGTTTCTTTTAGTTGCAGAAACACCAACAATTTTGTGACACTTTCTAAGAATGAAAGAATAAAGAGGAAGTTAGAAATAGAAAAATGGACATTTTTTGAATTATGCTCTGTCTGTATATGTTTCTATGGGAAGCATAGCATATTAGCATGAGTCATTGAGATGAGTAATGTGGGAGGACATATTGTTGAAAATTCTTTCACTTATTTCCCTTATTTCATCATAGATTCCCACAGGAAAATTACATTATAGAAAATTCGAGTCATAAAATATCTACTACATAATTCCTAATATTCAAACTAAATGCTATCTGTCATATTCAATTCGACCAATATGAATCTTATTAGTCAATAGAACCACTTAATCTTTTGCACTCTTCAATAAATGGGCCATTATTCAAGAGAGCAGTCAATTTCAGTTAAGTGATAATTAAATAATACATTTATACGCAATTAAATGATTATTACATAAAAAATGAATAAATATAAATTCAGTGCCACGGTCGAAATATTCACACATGTTTGTCTTGTTTAATTTAAAATTATATAATAGATTTATAGTAGAGGTGTTTTCTTCATCGCCACCTCCTTTCGCATTTCACACAATTGCTCATTTCATCTTATCCATTAACTCTACAGTACATATTTAGTGTCAATAAACCACTGTATTTATAATTTTAAAAAATGAAAATATTCAAAAAAAAAAGTCAATAATGGAGGGTTTACGATTTCTAAGACATATACATATGTACATATGTGGATTATTTATTTATTCTAGTTCATTATTAAAGTTTTGTTGTTCCATATCTTTTACTATAAAAGAAAGACTTTCCTTATGCAAAGCAACACGATAAAAAACCCAATAAGTACATACATATTAAATATTTTGTGACAAATGCAACAAGGTAAAGCACGCCAGTTGAAAAAAAAATAAAGACATTTTTTCAACTTAAATTACACAATTATATGTATTTTTCACTAAAAGAGATGTTATTTTTTAATAAAAATAAATCACTAGTAATTCTGAAAATTGCAAAGTATTATCTAATTTAGCCATTTTCAAAATTGTTTAATAAGTAATAAATACTTTTCATGACTAAACTATAAAATTCTGTAATAGAGAAACTTCAATTTGCTACAACAACGTTGATGTTTGCTGATGTGGGCAAATTTATTTAATATTAGATGGATATCAAAAGAATTCCTTAAAACTTGAGAATCAACACGTAGCTAAATGGGTTAGAAAGACAATTTTAATTTTAGGTTTTGCAAGCTAAAAAACTTATTTATTATTTAGCATTCTATTTGCGTATGTGGTTTGTTATATAGTCAGAAGTACCAGAAATGATAGACTTTTGGTGAAAAGATCAATAAAGTGGGACAAGACTAACGTGAAATAAGTTGAAAACTTACGATGTGACACACCTTAATGCCATCTTATTTACATTATGTATTAAGGGGGGTCTCTTGGGAAATCTGTTAGAATTTACACATTTTTAATGTAGTCATTTTCTTGGGGTTTTTCTTAAACTTGGATATCCGATTATGGTTACATTTGTAGCCTAGTTATTGAAGTGTAAGAAAATCACTTTTCGCCATTTTAGGTGCGACGCCATCTTGTAGTTTTCCGACTTTTCTGCAGAACTGCCCTAAAACACAAAGGTAGGTTTTTCTCAGGATCTACTGGATGGATTTTGATGGGGTAAAAAGCAAATGAAAGAGGAAATACCAATGCAGATTTTGATGTAGCGGAATTTTGAATTTCCGTTCTGGGACTGAGAAAAGTGAAAAAACGTCAAAAATTTCTGAAAAAAGTCACATTTTTCCACTTTTCTCAGCCCCAGAGTGGAAATTCAAAATTCTGGTACATCAAAATCTGCATTGGTATTTCCTCTTTCATTTGCTTTTTACCCCATCAAAATCCATCCAGTAGATCCTGAGAAAAACCTACCTTTGTGTTTTGAGGAAAATCTCAAGATGGCGTCGCATCTAAGATGGCGGAAAGTGATTTTCTTACTCTTTAATGATAAGTCTTTAAATGTCACCAACACTTGAAAACCAAGTTTAAGAAAAACCCCAAGAAAAATTAAAATATTTAATTTCACCAGCTCTCAAAAGAGACCCCCCTTAATATTACAGCAACCGACAGAAACTTGTAAATTCTTCTTCTTGGTGTATCAAGTAAAACTTGAAGCATGTGGCAAACTAATTTGTTTAATGAAATTTTCCTAGAAATATTTTTTCATGTTATTACACCAAAGAAGAATTGTCCAGATTTTTTTTCAACTCTTGAACATAAGGAATGAAGTTAAGATTGAGGAAATGACTCTAGAAGACATTCATTTGCCCAATTCGTTCTCTCATTTAAATTTAATTACACTCTCTCTGTATTTCCTCCCTTGGTAATATACTGTTTTGCTTCTTTTTCTTCAACTTACAATATGGCAATTATTGTGAACGTATTTAAAAGTTACCGAGTCATAAGAGTAATTATTTATGGATTTGGATAATTTATGCTTGACACATTCACATAAAAGCAGCAAGTTTTCGCGCTCAAATCTTTTCTCGTTTCAATCGAAAGCTGATTGTTTGGTTGAAAAAGAACTATGTGGTTGATTATATATATATATATATATATATATATATATATATATATATATATATATATATATAACTTTAAAATTTAATTAACGGTATTCTTAACACAAACAGATAAAATTAAACGTCTGTATGCGCTACAAACATTCACAATCTTTGACTCATATTATTTTAATTCGGAATATTTGCAAAATATAGGTTACCTAATGCTTTATAATGATGAAAATTCCTATACCTAATCGAATTTGTCTCTTAAGCTTTTTCGCTCAATTGAAGGTGTCATTTCTTGATCAGAATGATTGATCGTTTCGAACCCCGAAGTATCTAATCATAAACTTCGGAGTGGTTGGAAATGATTTGAAAAAGAAAAAGTAAAAAAAAAAACCAAAATATTACATAGAAAGAACGAAAGGTATTAAATCTATAGGTACATAATCTCATCATTTGTACAGAATATAGGATGAAGTAGATTTAAGAGAGTACCAACAGAAAAAAAGAAGAAAAAGATCGAAGTGTTGTATTTCAATGGTCCAAAAACTGGATTTCCAATTGAAATGGCGCATAAACGACCATGATCATCGTTATTTGATGATGGAAGTCTCTTCTTGTCTTCAGCTCGCACACTGAAACACTACAGATTCACCATCAAGGTTTTCTTGGAATACATATTGTAAGAAATACTATATACATTGGGGAAGAAAACGACTGACTCTATTCGACTCATCATCAACATCACTATTGGAGGCAAACTCATGGAGCCACACAAGAACCAGTCTCAAGTTGCGCCTTTCTTAATTCCCCTCATGCGCGCTTTTCTTTCAAACTCACACTCTCTTGGACGTCTTCTTATAGTCCTACAATAGTCTTTCTTACACTTTTTTCGTTCATTTTAATTTTACAGCAAAAGAGTAAAATCATGCTGTATTTTTTATATTTTTCAATTTATTCTCTCTTTCATCCATATATTTTCATTTCCATAGTGATCTTTCATTTTGCTTTTTCTCGGTCTTTTCATATATTTGATGTTCTTTAAAGTTTTTTTTAGTACCTACTGACAGTACATAAAAAAATATAAGAAACATAATTACACTCATCTTAGTACAGACGTAGGTACTTTTCTTCCTCGTGCCTCTCTCTTTATTACTGTACTCAAACGACTTAAAGAGTTTGTCTAGATTTGTTTACATAGAGATTTTCTAAAGAATTGTTAGATTGATAAACAGAATAGGGAAACACAGGGCGAGAATAATTCACACAGGCAGTAAATCATTCTAAATCTTTCCAATAATAATAATTCATATTTTCAAGAATTAGTTTAAAAATTAAGTATAATTATAGAAGATGATTTAGTATGATTTTTTAAAATTAGGATTTAGGAAAAAATAATAGAAGAACGGAACAAATCTGACGATTAAAATTTTTATTTTTAATTAAACTTTGTTTTTTTAATCTATAGGAAAAAAAGCGTTTCTTCAAAATTTGTACTCAATGAACATCTCTTACTTATGTTTTAGAGACTAACAAATGGACAAAATTAGAAAACCACTGAAACTCATATGAGAACTTCTTGTAAAGTGGTACCACTACATACTACAAGTTGTTCTTGTCCTCTGGTTTTTTTTTGTACACTCAAATCAAGCATTACATAAATGTTTTCTATATACTCAGGTATTTTTATCTCATACGACTTTTTTGTCTCCTCGGCACAACACACAAAAGCAAAAGAATAAGAGATCCACTGTGAGAATAAAAGATGGAACACACAGCGAGAGTTTAATCAGAACACACCTTCGAAGATGTAAATGAGTCTTCTCTACGATTTTTTTTCGAAAGGAAACGAAATGAGATATTAATCAGAAATTTTGTAGCCTTGTGGGAAAGCCATGCACTATACGTTAAGTAGAGTATAGTATGTGTGTACCTGACGTACAATGCTATTAAATAAACACGAAAAAGCATGTTATCAAGTTTGTTTCCTTATCAAAAATGTACTTGACTAATTTGAAAAATTGCAAATAGTTAATGCTTCAATTGACATGCAATATTTCTTTTTCCACATGTGTATTTTCTCCTGTTGCAATTTCCACCCCAATAAGTCATTCGCACCATGATAATGGCCGATACAACCACTTGCATTGAGTATTAATAAAAATCAGCAATATAATTTATATATTACATGTGTATATAAGCAAGTAAAAGCTATATATACAAAATCATTAAATATATGTACAGTACTATGTACAATTACTACCATTAAAGCCTATACGTGCTGTTTATAAGTCATTTAACCACTTTGTGTAATTCATATTTCTCTATCTTGTCTTCGCTGTACTAAAAAGTTGAGCAGAATTATGTACACACACGAGGCATTATGTAAAGTATTTGATCAAAGTCAATAGAGACGAGAAAGAGATGGATACATAGTATATCGTGTATGTATTTGGTATTATTACAATTTCATTGGTATTTGTGTAGCGATCTTTCCTTTCATTCAAACGATGAATCACCCATAGACTCTCGAGTTTTCCCAATAATTCATTACCTACCCAATTTTTTAACTAAATATACATTGCAAAGAAAACTATAAGAAAAATCCTATAAATTGGACGCATAAATAAAAAAGAAATTAATCAATTGTTTGTTTAAAACTATAGAGAGAGATTTAATTCCACGAAAAATGTTGATGATGTAGGTATTTCTTTTTCTGCAGTCTTCTCACTTGACCCCTCATTGGGTTATACTTTATAATCATTTTAAAAAGCATGGCAGTATTTTAAGTATTATTTTAACCCCCTTTCACTGCATCTCTCCCCATTCCAAAATTTGCACATTTTCACACACAATTTATTTACGTCCTGCCACACAAAATCTCCCAACACCAAACTGTGTTAAAGAGATATTAATAATTTTTTCTTCCTCACAAACTTTAACAACTTAAACATTAAAATAATCATATTTTTGTTTCATCAAATATTGTTTATATACCTTGTAAGTACTTGGCGCAAACACGATGAGTACAGAATTGCAGGTGAAATAATTCTTGAGCTATAAATCAAAAGTATAACTTTTTTTTCACTTCACACTTTTTTTCACTCTATGCGTTCTCTTCCATGTGAGAAATTCTTTGTATATTTTTCGTGAACTTAATTTTTAACACAGGTTCTATACACTAATTGAACTAGTTTATTTATAAAGGCACTTCACAAATCTTTTTTATTAAAATAACCACTTGTGTATTACATAGATTTTGGCTCCTTTTGCCGTTCATATAATCACTTGTAAGCTTGTTATGTGTAGTATCGCATAGATGTAAATACCACAATGCGGATGGTACAGATGAAATTGACATTTGAACAGAAGCACGAGTATATTTACTTTTTTTTTCTCCGTTTTCACATCACACAATGGCTAAAAAATTATCTTTAGCGTCACAATTTTGCGTTTAGTTGAGCAAAAGTCTAATAAAACAATCAGGGAGACTTGCGAGAACACCGTCACCGTCATGCGTTCGCTTCTCACTCTCATACGTTTATGAACCATACTTTGCTCACACAACCCAAACTTACACAGCATTAATCTCTCCTTCTTCCTCACTCTCAAATACCACGTCAATAATAAAATGATCGCAGTGGAGAGCATAATACATAAGTTGTGTGTTGCCGACGAACAAAATAAAAGAAAAAAAACACCAATATAGAAGGTTAATCATAAGTTGAATTAAAAACCCAAAGGATTTTATATTTAATGTCTTTTTGTAAAACTTTTGAAGGACAAAGTTCACCCTTATTTTTATCACCTGTATTTATAATTAGTATAATTTTTGTAATTTAAAAAGGTTACCAGGATGGTATCGTTTTTAAAGTTTTAAAGCTTTGTCATTTGATACACTGCTGCATCCCAAATCTATTGTATGATGAATTTAAAAATGTTGATTAAAAATAAAATATGTGACCCAAAAGTTTAATGAACTAATACGATCCCGCATGAAATCATTGTTATTACCCTATTAGATTAGTACTGGGTTATTGGGGTGCAGCAACCTGTGGGTATATTTGATTTCAAACAGATCAACATTATGTATTAGTTAAAAATATGTATTTGAAAGTTTTTAAATCATAATAAAATTGATTGTTGTTTGAAATGAAAGAAAAGCCAAGTATCTTAAACCTTTCAATTCATAGCCCATTCTGTTATTTAAAAGTATTGGGCCTTTAGCCACCTCAAGTGGCAATCTTGAGTGAAAGAGAGGGAGAAACATACTAAAACTAGCAAGAAAATCTCTTCATGTGGTAAACTTGTTGAAGCTTTTTAAGCACTTGGTCGTCTCTCAAGTCTGCTTTATGTATAGCTGTGTGGTTATTTTATTCTTGTCTTTCATTTGGCACCAGCAGCAACATATAGTGTAGTGCTATCTCATTCTAAATGTACGGTGAGTAACGCAACAAGAAATCAAGGTTTACAAAGGAGGAAACTAACGGGGAAACGCATTAGGCTCATAAGCTACTATGGGGCACAGCTTTTACTTGCAAGGCAACTAAACTCTCGATGTTGGTCACTTTATGATTACGTAAGATAGCCACAGACAAGGCTTAATTTACCTCGCATGCTATACGAAATCAGCAAGAACATTTTACAATATAACATCGAACGCAGTGAAAACAGATTATGTGTACAAGCAAGTAAAGAAACTAATGTATTTATGAGACTAAAAGCATTTTTTTTCTTTTCTATACTCTGTTGCTATAATAGTATAGAAGAATGATTAAAGATTCAATTGGTGTGAATAATTTTACAAAACACACCTCAATTCATTCTTTCAATTTAATGCTATATTTACCTTTTTACTTCTTAAAATGTGTCTTCATGAAAGTATTTTTCGGGCTGTGTAAAACCTTTGTTTTACAAGCGAATTTAGAAAAATTACTTGAAAAAAAAAAAAAACAATAAAATTAGAAACACAAAAACTGTATATTTTGCTAGGAAAGAATAAATAATTAAAATCAATTCTTGCGCTTTAAATACTTCTTTAGAAACCCACATTTGGTATAGACACAAGATCCGAACACATTTGAGCCTTAACCCCCTTTTACTTAGTCGTCTCATCGACAAATCAGCCATAAACTCAGACACATTCACACATCTCCATGCATCTTCATCTTCCAAAGTTTGAAGATAGGTACATAACAACCGGGTTATGTGCTGAATCAAGAAGAAATACTAAGATATATAAGTCCTCAATACAGTCACTAAAGTCACTTTTTCCCCACACTTCACTGGCATACGAGGTACACGTTTAAGAACCACATGAGAAACCAGTTGTTGGGCTCAATATAGCTCCACCGGCTCCACCTAATAATATACATATGTATCCAAATAAGTGTAACTCAACCAGAGGTGAGCGAATGAAACGAAGGGTCCAATAAATCAAAAATTACAGCAAATTTGTACACTTTCCTTCCACTGGGTTATAATTTACCAAAAATCTTCACTGATCACTGATCAAAAGGATTGAATCTGGCGACAAATGAGCAAGTTTAACATGAACAAAATATCAGCCAATTTATGTACCTTTTCATGTACATTCAATGTTTAAATTCGAAAGAAAGAAAATTTTCACACATTAATAGCAGCTGGTCACCAATCTCACTCTCACGCTCGCTACACAGAACTATAATAAAATGATGTAAGAGGAAGTTTTGATACATTTTTCTATAAAACAGCTACATTACAAATACCCTTCACAAATCAACCCCTTCTTGCATGAATTTCATTTTATATTAAAAAAAAATGTACGGGTAAGCTGACCAAGCTTACGGGAGCTGTGTTTCTTTCAGTGTACCAATTTTGTGAGAGCAAACTAGAACGCGAATTAATTTAAATATGCGCAAAGTCGAGAAAAGTTGAAAAGTCATACCCTAAGAAATCTTTAGAAGGCCATATCTCGAGAACGGATCCATAGATTTTCGAGTTTGAGCTATCGTTGGTAAGGTCTTAACCTCAACTATAATATATTAAAATATGAAGTAAATCGATAATGGCATTTTCGAAATATTCGAGTTCGAAATTTTCGAAAATATTGATTTTGACTTTAGCGCCTCTCGCGGTCATTTCTCGAACTTGCAATGTTCTAGACATTTGTAGGGCTTCACGAAACCTTTCATTTGCACTTGAGTTGATCAAAATCGGACTTGTCGAACCCGAGATATGACATGCCAACTTTGGAAGGCTATATCTCGAGAACGGCGACATAGATTTTCTTCATTTTTGGCATGTAGCTAGATAATATGGTCAGCTATAACATATCAAAAAATGAAGCAAATCGATAATGGCGTTTTCGAGATATTCATCGAAAACTCATCGAAAATTTTGTTTTTGATTTTTGGCCCTCTAGCGGACACTTTTAAAACTTCGTATGTTCTGAAGAGTTGTAGGGCTTGTTGAAAGCTTTCATTTGAGCCCAGGTTGATCAAAATCGGTCAAGCCGTTTTCGAGTTATGGTCGATTTTCGATGAAAAATTGGGGCGGCCATATTGACTAAACGGCTTGACCGATTTTCGAAAATGAGGTATCGTTGGAAAGGTCTTGATGGCCCCTACAACATATAAAAATTTCA
The DNA here is from genome assembly GCF_024334085.1 of Lutzomyia longipalpis. Taxonomy (NCBI): domain Eukaryota; kingdom Metazoa; phylum Arthropoda; class Insecta; order Diptera; family Psychodidae; genus Lutzomyia; species Lutzomyia longipalpis. Next base: position 20,984,877 of record NC_074708.1, read on the forward strand.
GATTTTTAGCTATTACGGGGGCTGAGATATAGCGAAAACAAAATTTTGAGGTTATTCAAAATGGCGGACGGAGGGGTGGGGGGGTGGATTTGACCTCATAATCGGATGTCTTCCGGTCGATATTTAAACTTTGCCGTTGACCGCAAGTCTCTATCTATTACCGTTCTCTTGTAATTTAGCAAAAGGTTCCGGACGGACGGACGGCCGGCCGGCCGGCCGGCCGGCCGGAAAAAATTTTTTGGCGCATACGTTTTTTGGAATGTGGGGACCCTAATTCGTGCTCATCCCAAGTTTGAGCCCGATCTGACGACTTTCGATTTTGCTCGGTACACAAAAGCTGTGTCTGAAAGAAACACAGCTAAAAGTATAAATATCAGATAAAGGAGTGGCGTTTCATAGTGAAACGTAGGGAGTACAGTTTGTCACATTTAAATTCCTTTCCTGTATTGTATTTTTTTTCGGTGTATTTGTGATATTATGCCCATATTACGCAAGGGGTAAGATTTTAAAGTCACTAGACTATATACTTCAGTGCTTACCCTTCTGGACAGTCCCCTAAAAACCTACTAAACAAGTGGAAAATTTTTCGAGTAACACATTTTCGGTTTTTGTTGTAGACCATGTAAAATAATCTATATAATAAAGAAAGGTCTCTTTGTTGGTAATCAGTCGTGTTCAGCTATACAAATCTACACCGTTTGTCCGATCGCGATGAAATTTGGTACAGAGGCTCCTTATATCAGGCGGTTTCGAGTGACCGTATTCATTTTCCCCCCCAAAGCCTCCTTTCAGGTAGCCCCCATATAAAAGTCATGCATTTTTTGCGAATTTTTTAATTTGGCGCCTGAAATGTTGTATGAAAATGATTTTTTCTCTTTGTGAATTATTTTTCTTTGGGATTGATGAGTGGCCCCAATCTACTTATACACCATCACAATTTTTTTCTCTCTAAAATTTGCGCGAAAAACGTCTTCTATATAATAAAGTAAGGTCTGACTATAATTTCGTTTCTGTTCAGCTATGCATTTCTATACCGTTAGTCCGATCGCGATAAAATTTCGTACAGAAACTACTGATACCAGGCGGTTTTCACCAACGAATAATTTTTCTATTGAACCTTTTTTCTTCTCAGTTTACCATCTAAAAAAGGATGTCATGCACAATACAAGGGCGAAGTACCTAATTGAAGGAAACGCAGAAAACAATTTTAACCCACCCAGTCTTGTAGGGAATCAAAAAAGGATAAAGAATCGCCAAAAATATTCACCTTTTTCCACTGGGGTCACAGAGAAAAAAGACAATAAAGTTTTGTAAGAATTCAAAAAAATTGGCCGCCATTCGCCATTTTGTTCATTTCAATGCATGAAGCATATGTTTCAATGCTTCGTCATGAGCTTGTCTATGAGATTATGACATTTCATTCATTTTTTTTTTTTGGAGAAAATAAAAAAAAAATGCGTATTTTTTAGTTTAATTATCGTGGTTAATGTGTTTTACGTGTTGATCGAGAGTGATTTTTATATCTGAATACCTGAAGGATGAATTCCCGCACAGCTTGTGACCGTCTCATCGAGCACATCTCTCGTTACAAAACAAAGCAATCCAAAAACAATGGTCGTGGATCGTCTTGAAGATGGCTTTTTCACGAATTGAGAGATCCTTTGCGCTGGAATCCTTTGCGTTTCACACTACCACGACGGACAAGACGATGGATTGCTAGTTTTGTGATTCCCTGGATGTTTTCACGCAAAACCTTACGATGTTTCTGAGCACCACCTTTCCCAAGACCTTTTCCACGACCAATGATGTGCTCGCTGAGACGGTCACAAGCTGTGCGGGAATTCATCCTTCAGGTATTCAAATATAAAAATCACTCTTGAACAACACGTAAAACACATTTACCACGATAATTAAGTTAAAAAAATACGCAACTTTTTTTATTTTCTCCCAAAAAAAAAATAAATGAAATGTCAAACTGTCATCGACAAGCTCATATTGACGAAGCATTGAAACATATGCTTCATGCGTTGAAAGAGACAAAATGACGAATGGCGGCCAATTTTTTTGAATTTTTACAAAACTTTATTGTCTTTTTTCGCTGTGACCCCAGTGGAAAAAGGTGAATATTTTTGGCGATTCTTTATCCTTTTTTGATTCCCTACAAGACTGGGTAGGTTAAAATTGTTTTCTGCGTTTCCTTCAATTAGGTACTTCGCCCTTGTATTGTGCATGACATCCTTTGCGCGAAGCGCAACAAATCCCCGCGATGCGAGGCGAGGTAAATTGGAGCGAAGCGACAATTTAACTCTTATTCTTTATAATATAGTGCACAACTTAATTTAAATATGAGCAAAGCTGGGAAAATTGAATTCATACCCCGTGAAATGTTTTAAAAAAACCATATCTTAAGAACGACTCTATAATTTTTTTCAACATATTATTGGAAAGATCTTAACCTAAGCTATAACATATCAAATTTGAAGTGTATCGATAATGCGAGTTTAAAATTTTCGGTTTTATTTTTTTTTATTATAGCGCCTTTGCGGTCATTTCTCGAGATAGCAATGGCGAGTTTAATTTGACTAACATCACAATCTTCAAAATCAGATATCTTCAATTCGAATATTTTGCCGTTGACAACAAGTCTATCTATTACCGTTCCCTTGTAATTTAGCGTTCTACTACAGTCGGCGGTTCGATAAAATTTTTCTTGGTACATAGGTTTTATGAAATCTGGGGACTCTTATACTTACTTATACCAAATTTGGGCTCGATCTGACGGTTTTCAATTTTGGTTTGAACACAAAAGTTATGTCTAAAAAAACTCAGTTAAATGACGTCAAAGAAAAGGTAATAAATATACTTATATATAGCAAAATATTGAATAGATGCAGACTTGTTTCATATAACTTGGCATTACATCCATTTAAACCATATAATGAAATTTGAACAGTATCATCCCTTGTTCTTAGTTCAATCAATTGGAATATTTAATCATCATTAGTAAGAGCATTAATTAATATATTATTACTTCACGAGTAGGTAGTAATTTATATACCTGTATAGCATTAACATCATTGTAGTAATAAAATATAAATCTAGAACTAAAGCTTCTGGGAAAAGAGGGTTCATTTCATGATGAGTTTCCCATCAATGAACGTGTACCTTCCACTCAATCATCCAACTAAATTGCGTGCAGATTAGCAATTTTGCTGCGTTTATCTTTCATTCCATGTGCGTAAGTCTCACTTTTTTTGCACCAATGTCCATTCATGTAATTCAATTTTAACATAAAGAGAGAAGTCGCGGAAAAAAGCATGATTAATAACTTTTCTTATAGCTATACACCACCCACTTTCACGCAGAGACCACAGAAGAAAAATACCCATAACTCAGCGAATTAGATTAAAAATAATTCCACCATTACTTCTTTTTATGACACACCACTGAAATTGAGACATAATACTTGAAATCATGACAAATTTACCCACTTAATGTGCAATTCAGACACAACCCAAAATAAACTTCATTTCTATGGTGTTTTTTTGTAGTCTTTTTTTTTACATTCGCCACATCATTTCTTTTCAAAATTATCGCAATTTGGGATTTATTCCCATTTTGATGATCTCCGCTTGAGCTTTCGAGCGTTAAATCGACGATTAAGAGCTGTTTTCTCGTATTTGTGTGTGAACCATTTCCATTTCTCGCATCCTCCCCTTCACAGCACATAAATGAATATATAGCGCTTCGTACACCGTAAATATTGAATTGTACAAAATGTTGCTTTAGCTTGATGCCGTTGACAAAAAGAGATAGACAAACCGTTTAAAGTGTTCAATAATATAACGATGAGCACCACGCGATTTCTTTTACATTGGCTAATGCACGTTATATTATATACTATACACATTGAAAGCCAGGTAGCTAAAGCACCTCAGCAAAAAATTTTATATATACTAGGTACATATATACCTAGAGATTAAAGCACAGGAGTTTTACACACATATCGAGAGACTCATGGCTATAACATAGCCATAGTCCAATCATGAAGCTGCTAAGAGGTACAAGATGCAGAGGAAGAAAAAAGAAGGTATAGAAGAAAAATTGATGAATCTAAGAGGAAACAATGAATAAAAAGGTGATTCAGAAACCTGTTCACCATTACAAAACATCGCATCGTCTTTCTCTTGATCTCTACACATAATAACCGGGTCATAATAATTTTTTCAGCTTCACTTCACAAAACTCGCGTGCTTTTTTTATTAATGTAGGTACAATATATTTTCTTGCTTATCAATTTGCCATTAATATTGGTAAAACTTTATTCGAAGACTCGTGTAAGTGTGACGAATAAAAGGCACATAGAAGAAATGGAAGAACAGACATGCTATATGAAAAGTTTCATTCATAAAAATTTGATAAAAATGTTTTGAGATTTTTTTTGCAACAACAGATTTTTATGCTATGCACACAAATCTTCCAAAAACGAGTTCATTCATTGACGTAAAACTGAGCGATTTAAAAAGTCATCATAATCATTATTGAGAAATACTTTATCGCAAGAAAAAAAGATGTCTTTAACTAATCTATGAAAAGTACAAAAAATAAAGAATTTTTTGCTCGGCTTTCTGTTTGTTTCCACAGATTTCTCTAATTAGTTGGTGTTCCACTTCGTGGCCAACACCAAGTATTGTAATCGTCGGATTTTCCGACCACCTCAGATCGGGCTCAAACCTGGTATGAGCACGTTTTAGACATCCCATATTATGAAAATTTTGGTGGAAAAATTTTGATCCAGCCTGCCGTCCGGTGACCTAAACTTTGCCTTATAGCTCGAAAACGGTAACAGATAGAGACTTTCGGTTTGAAGTTTTCTATAGAAATGTGGGTGTAAAATTTCATTATTTAGCATTTTCAAAAACCAAAATGGCCGCCGTCCGCCATTTTGAAATACCGTTAACCAGTTCTCTTATAGCTATAGGTTTGAAATTTTAGTATATTGTAGAGCTCTGTGAGACGTTTTCATCGATAATTCATACTTGAAAATCGGTCAAGCCGTTTAGAAAATATGGCAGATTAAAGCAAAAAGTGTTTTTTCGATATAACTCGAGAACGGCTTGACCGATTTTAACCAACTTAAGCTCAAATGAAAAATTTCAAGAAGCCCTACAACTGTCTAGAACACTCAAAGTTCCAAAAGTGGCTGCAAAAGGCGCTAAAATCAAAAACAAAAATTGCTTAATTTTAAGGGGCGATATCTCCGAACATCTGATATATATTATCTTTAAATTCTAATATGTTGTAGCCAGTTTAGAAGATATCGCTATTTGAAAAATTCTTGAATTTTATAAGTTCTAAGAGCCATATCACCTGAACGGCTTTCCCGATTTTGCAGAGTACAAAAAACCGCCATTTTGTGTTTTAGAGGTGACCTTAAAAAGTATCATATTATATGCCAAATTATAGCTTGTTTCAAGACCTTTCCAAAACTAGTCAAGAAATTTCTATAGGTCTTATAAAACCAGAGATAAAACCATTTTTATAAATCAAATTGCTGAATTTCACAAAAAATCAACTTTGCCTAGCATTGCTCAGATAAGATAAAATGGTATTTATTGCGTTATATTTCGATCCTGTACATTAGCATTGCTCAAAAATCAATTTAAGCGCATAAACTCTACACGTTGTGGGACACCAAATCCTATAACTGGACGCGTTATGATTGACTTTCGATTAAAATCGATTTATCAAAATAAATATATTTTTGTTAATTTTCATTGTTTTATTTATTGAATTTGACCATTGTAGAAGGATTTTATATAGTAATACAATCTCTGAAGGGATGAAAAAATCCAAGAGTTCCGTACCTTCCTCTTTTGAGGGGAACGTAGATGGCGCGCGGACTGGTGCAAATTCGGGGGTAAGCGAAATGCAAGGAGGACCTTCCTCCCATTCACAAGATCATTTGCTTTCGAGCGCTCATGGTGATCACTTGAAGGGTCGCTTGAGCTGAGCGTTTTTTCTATATGGACTTTTTTCTATATGGACTTTTTTTTTGTACCTACGTTGAGTGGGTTGCAGTAGAGGTGCACAAAAAAGGGCTGAAGGAAGAAAAATGTACACGGAGTTGAGTTCAGATCTTGCAACATTTTTGGTTGTACATGAGTGGGAATGAACAGAAATACATTTTCTTTCTCTTTTGCACAATGAGATCTTCCAAAGTCTCGAAGAGCACAAATTTTGTCTTTTCGAGCAAAATTCTGCCTCCAACACGCTAGTTCATTCGACATGAGCTGATATTGTTACTAATGAATTTAAAATACTTGATATGAACTTTTATTTACTTTTTTTTTTTTTAATTTTTTAGAAGTTTATTTAATCTCTTTTTGAGTCAACTTTGAATCAAAAATTTTCTTCTAAAGGTTAGTAAAATAAAAGAAAAAAAAATAATTGAAAAAAATTGAGTTGATTAAAATATAGACCAGAATAATATAAATTCTATTTGTCAGTTTAACGAATAAAGTGAACACAACTTTTATACTTTTCAGCGATGTTTCGGCATATTTTTTGTCGCATCTTTAGGATTTATAAGTGTGAAATTGTATGGATTATCGGACAGAAAACTTTATATAATAAATAATTAAGTCAAGATATTTTCCTCGATAGGTCAATCTAATGTGATATTTTCGTCCTAGAATTTTTTAAAGGCCATTTGAGGGAATATGAGGTTTAAATAAAGTTGATGATATTTTCCGACATTGGAAATGGTTTTTCACCTAAGATATTATTTGCAGTTTCTAATCTCACTTCTCATCTGTTAATCCGTTACAAAGTATTTTACTTTTCAAATCACTAAAACAGAGAAGCATACAAAATCAACCATGATATTTTTGGAATGGAAGGCTAGAAAATACCTATCTATATAATAAAGAAAGGTCTGTTTGTTGGTAATCTTCCGTCGTGTTCGGCTATACAAATCTACACCGTTTGACCGATCGTGATGAAATTTGATACAGATGCCTCTTATATCAGAAGATTTTAAACAGCCGTATTTATTTCCCTTTAAACCACATTCGAGTAGCCTAATTTTTACCAATATTTTAGAATTTATCTAAAATTTTCGCGAAGCGCAACTAATCCCCGCGAAGCGAGACGTAAATTGGAGTGAAGTGACTCCATACTGTTTACATTAGCGACTAAATTCGCCCCAAGTGACATGTTCAGATTAAAATAATTATACTGACTGAGAAATCCCTTTAAGTTAGTAAAAACCACTCATCCGTTTCGTATTCTGCACTACCCAGCTAATGAAGAAATATAAAGATTTAAAAAGCGCTAAAAGAAAAATTTTTTGAATATTTTTTTCTTAACATGCGAAAAGTATTTTTGGAAGCCTCAAAAGAATTCTTTTTTATTCTTAAAATATTAATCTGACTATCTTTTCAACATAATGATGTACTCGATGTACTACTTCAAACACAATTATAAATCCTAAATTCCAAGTAACACTATGCTGAAACATCGCTAAAAATTATAAAAAGTTTTGTTCACATTTTTTCTTTAAACGCCTTAACCCTCCGTACTGTGACCAAAACACTTATGTGAATTACAATGGGGTAGGTGACCGACCCCATAGAATTTTTTGCAAAAAAGCAAAATCTTTCAGTCAAATGAGCTTTAATAGACTCCTTGGTACTCCCTAATAAGTCTTTTATCCATTTTGAACACAAAAATAAATTTTTCAATGTATTTTTTGATGATTTTTTTCAATAATTTTTTTATGTTAGAATCTTCTAGAAAGAGACTAATAGTGACAAAGTGAAGAGAAAATGGAATTTTGACTGTTACAACAATTTTTGAATTCCCTCTTTATATATTTTTTCCTTATAACTTTTATTCTGGTGGTCGGATTGACCTGAAATTTTTACACAATCTTCTCAGATAACCAAAAAACTTATTTCTCAAAGCTTGGTTCTATGTATATCTCTAAGAACTAAGGTGTAATAATTCAAAATATAGCTCTAGGGTTGGTCACCTGCCCCTCATAGTATACGGAGGGTTAAATCCGCAAATAGAATTTTTCTATTATTCTGGTCTAGCCAAATATTGATTAATTATTATATTTTAAGCAATTCGATTTCGTTTTTTGAATTTATTTATTTTTAATTAAGTACCTATATATTTTTTTAATTTACCAAATATTTCCACGGAGTTTTCAAAATTAATATTTTACTAACCTTTAGAAGAAAATTTTTGATTCAAAGTTGACTCAAAAAGAGATTAAATAAACTTCTAAAAAATTAAAAAAAAAAAAGTAAATAAAAGTTCATATCAAGTATTTTAAATTCATTAGTAACAATATCAGCTCATGTCGAATGAACTAGCGTGTTGGAGGCAGAATTTTGCTCGAAAAGACAAAATTTGTGCTCTTCGAGACTTTGGAAGATCTCATTGTGCAAAAGAGAAAGAAAATGTATTTCTGTTCATTCCCACTCATGTACAACCAAAAATGTTGCAAGATCTGAACTCAACTCCGTGTACATTTTTCTTCCTTCAGCCCTTTTTTGTGCACCTCTACTGTAACCCACTCAACGTAGGTACAAAAAAAAAGTCCATATAGAAAAAAGTCCATATAGAAAAAAGTCCATATAGAAAAAACGCTCAGCTCAAGCGACCCTTCAAGTGATCACCATGAGCGCTCGAAAGCAAATGATCTTGTGAATGGGAGGAAGGTCCTCCTTGCATTTCACTTACCCCCAAATTTCCTTAAAAAGACCTCGTGCGCCATCTACCTTCCCCTCAAATGAGGAAGGGCCGAAACGATTTTGGCACTTTCGCCCTTCTTTGTAATACTAGGTCTTATATAGCAAAGATTTGACCTTACACTCCCTTCTATTTTTTTTATAAAATAATTATCAAATAAAATTTAATGATTATATACTATTGCTTTGAACTCTCAATCTTAATGGTATTTGTCCAGTTCAATCGACAAGAGGTCACGAAAGAAGCCATCAGGCGTTCTCGACTAAATTGCATGTATTTTCAATTGATTGAAATATATAAGTATTTCTCTAAATAAAAAGTACAATAATATGATTTTATTGATGTTGTATACTGTGTATATTTTAAATATACATGACATACACAGTTAAACAGATAAATCTATCAATTTACATGATTGTGTACGTTATATGTATATTCTGTAATTGCGCCAATGTTTTATTTTTTTGGCAACAAACTCATATTTAATTTATTCGTTGATGTGGAAAGTTTCAAATAAACAAAACACAGAATTTAATAAATTTGTTGTAAACGAGCGATAAAATTTAATTTAATTCTTGTAAAAATATAGTATAAAGCACAAAGTATTTTAGCCTTGTTTCTTTAAACAGTAAAAGGATTTTCATGTTACTCTTTATTCTTGATCTTAATCTATCTATATAATAAAGAAAGGTCTGTTTGTTGGTAATATTCATTCGTGTTCGGCTATACAAATCTACACCGTTTGACCGATCGTGATGAAATTTGGTACAGGGGCTCCTTATATCAGGCGGTTTCGAGTGGCCGTATCCATTTTCCCCCCGAAACCCCCCTTCAGGTAGCCCCCATATAAAAGTCATGCATTTTTTGCGAATTTTTTAATTTGGCGCCTGAAATGTTGTATGAAAATGATTTCTTCTCTTTGCAATTTTTTTTTTGAGATTGATGAGAATTCTCCATCTATATAATAAAGATTGGTCTGTTTGTTGGTAATCTTTAGTCGTGTTCGGCTATACAAATCTACACCGTTTGTTCGATCGCGATGAAATTTGGTACAGAGGCCCCTTATAACAGGCGGTTTCAAATGGCCGTATTCATTTCTCCCCCAAAGCCCCACTTCAGGTAGCACCCATATAAAGTTCATGCAGTTTTTGCAAATTTTTGAATTTGGCGCCTGAAATGTTGTATGAAAACGATTTCTTCTCTTTGCAATTTTTTCTTTTGGGATTGATCTACTTTTATACCATCACAATTTTTTTCTCTCCAAAATTTGCGCGAAGCGCAACAAATCTCCGCGAAGCGGGGCGAGGTAAATTGGAGCGAAGCGACAATTTACCTCGTATAATATATCTTGTAATTGATTCTCTCCGTTACGTTATTCTTTCTCTAACCATATTTTATTCAATTGTTCTCATCTTGTCATCCCGATGCTAGAAAAGTGAAACTGAGTATACAATGCCACATCCGTAAATTCCTTTCCTAATCTTTTTCATCCTTGGCTGAATATTCAGAATTTATAGCTATTTTCCAACAGAAAACCAAAGGGAAAATCTACTATAGTAGCATGTATTTTAATAAAAACTCCCTAAAAAAATTAATTTGGAATTTTGAAAAATATCAAATTCAAATGAATTCAATCAAATTAAAATTTATTATTGTATTTCACCAGCATTGGTATTTTTTGCATATTTCACACAATTTGCATGGTTTTTAATTTGACAATATATCATTATTGAAATATTCCAGATTCGTTGAATTTTATTTGACTTTTTGCATTCCTCAATTTCCATATCAAATATGAGATTATTATGAATTTTCCCGGATAGCGTACACAACTGTGATTAACACGAATGGAATTTAAAACAACGACACTCAAAAATCCCTAATATATTGCATCAGGAGCTGTGATTGAAATAGTTCAATGGGTGGGTATACGAAAAAAGGGGTAATACGCAGGAACAGAAATATGCTAAAATTCAGCTGGGACTTTTTATGTTAGACCATGTAGGGGAAAATGCGGCGTTTTTGTGCGTTACATATGTACATATGGTACATATGAACATGTGAAAGGCTAGGTAAGGTAGATTTGTTAGATTGCATGAAAGTGAAATAGGGTAAAAAAAAAGAATTAAAATCACTCAAATTGGTTCGCTGTAAATTCACATGGACACTGAGGAATTCATACGAATTGTTAATTAACATTTATGCATCAACATGAACATTTTATTCTCAATAACCGCGCGTTACCACCACCAATAAAAGCTATAGTTCACCCTCACGCCTTTTCCATTTTATCCATTACTTTGTTCTCTCATTCGCCCCTGAATCCACACAGCAGCCCTCACACCCTTCAATATTTGTGCAGGCTCCCTCTTTTCAACCATTTATACGATGTGCTCTCCTGCCTGGGGATTCCGCCGAGGTATGTCCGTAATGGAAAATTAACATGTCAGGAATGGTATTTCGGCAATATGCGTATGTTGCATATAAACTATTTAATTAATATGAAACCGCATACAGCACACTTACAATCAAATTTCTACTTTTCCTGCATACACCACTCCACAAAAATTCCACAATCCCCCATATCCAAATATAAACATTTTTTACTCACAAATCTCTCCCTTGAACCATATCTAAACTCACTGTTGAAAATCAATCCCTAGAGAGAGCCAGGGAAATTATTGTAAATTGAGAGTTGTTGGAAAAAATCTCAATTTTTCGTAATAAAACAATTTTTTATAGGCGAAAAAAAATTAGATAGTGAAAAAAAAATGAATACAAAAGGCATGTATTTATTTAAATAAAAACATAAAACTGATATATGTATACTGATATATGGATATGCAAAGAAATCTTATCATTTAATGCTATATGTATCATGTCTCTATATATCATTATTCATTTCTTATCAACCACTTTTTTGTAATCCATCGGTTTACGATGTTTAGCTTCTATTCATATTATTCGTTTTTTTTTGCTTTTCAAAAAGGTACAGAAAATAAACTTTGAGCATATGGAGTGAATAAAATCAATAGAACACTCGACGTAAGAATCTTTTAAGAGGTATTGACGTCAAATTAGCACAATTGTATTTGCTTATTGTTTCTCTTAATAGTGCAGACATTGTTTTTATTGTGGTTTTTAAGGCCTGTCAAAATGAACAAATATGCGGGAGCAACTGAAAAAATATAAAAATGCAAAGATAAATATATATAAACTGCAAAGATAAAAATTAAATATAGCATGGATGGAACAGTATAAAGCGAAAGAACGGTAAGTAAAACTTACGGGCTGTGATTCTTTCTTTGTCAGTGAAATGTGAAATTGACGGAAAATTGAGGATGGGCAAATTTTGAGGAAGGCTTTCTCGCGCACCGAATCACAGCCAACGCGCAGATAATTTGTGAGAAGCCTTAATCGTGGGCGTTGGCTGTGATTCGGTACGCGAGAAAGCCTTCCTCAAAATTTGCCCATCCTCAATTTTCCGTCAATTTCACATTTCACTGACAAAGAAAGAATCACAGCCCGTAAGTTTTACTTACCGTTCTTTCGCTTTATACTGTTCCATCCATGCTATATTTAATTTTTATCTTTGCAGTTTATATATATTTATCTTTGCATTTTTATATGTATATATATAATGTATATATCTATGCATTTATATATATTTATTTTATTTTATTTTATATGTGTATATAAAACGCCCCGCTTCGCGGGGCGTTGGACTTATGCAACTCAAGATATGACATATAAACTTTAAAACGCGATATCTCCGGAACGGCTACATAGATTTTCTTCATTTTTGGCATGGTGATAGATACTATAGTCAACTATTACATATCAAAATTTGAAGCAATTCTATAAAGCGGTGCTCGAGATATTCATCGAAAACTCATCGAAAATTTTGTTTTCGATTTTAGCGCCACTTGCGGTAATTTCTTGAACTTGCAATGTTCCGAGCAGTTGTAAGGCTCATTATTATCTTTCATTTGAGCCCGAGTTGATCAAAATCGGTCAAGCCGTTCTCGAGTTATGGCCGATTTTCGATGAAAAATTGTGGCGGCCATATTGGCTAAACGGCTTGGCCGATTTTCGAAAATGAGGTATCATTGGAAAGGTCTTGATGGCCCCTACAACATATCAAAATTTCAGACCTCTAGCTATAATAGTGACTGAGATATAGCGAAAACAAAATTTTGAGGTTATTCAAAATGGCGGACGCGGGGGTGGGGGGTTGGATTTGACTTCATAATCGGATGTCTTCCACCTGATATATGAACTTTGCCGTTGACCGCAAGTTTCTATCTATTACCGTTCTCTTGCAATTTAGAGAAAGGTTCCGGCCGGCCGGACGGCCGGACGGCCGGACGGACGGACGGACGGCCGGCCGGAAAAATTTTTGGCGCCACCATTTTTTGGAATGTGGGGACCCTAATTCGTGCTCATCCCAAGTTTGAGCCCGATCTGACGACTTTGCATTTTTGAGTGTACACAGAAGCTGTGCTTCTTTTAAGAAAGAATCACAGCTAAAAATACTAGGAATTCCTAATGTTTACGTATTAAAAATGCTAAATTTAAAATATTTATCACTGTGTCAGTATCGAATAAATTCATAGAATTTAAAATTCAGGAAGGATGGAACCCATAAAACATGAGATACCAATTCTAAGCTTATTCATGTATTAAGAAGAAAATTAATGCCATAAACTTCTTAATCATTTTTCACTCCTCATCTCCTGATTTTTCTAGTTTTATTTGAATCCACTTTGCATCTGACAAGTTGACATCATGCGAATGTGAACCTAAAATTAGCTCAAATTGGAGAAAAGCCAACGAAATTACGCAGCTCAGACGACGGCGTCCCAATGAATGTAAGAAACAAAATGACGAAACTCTTATTTAGATTATATGGAAATAGAGAGACAGAAAGGGAACCAACGAAGATTCATTGGAAATTTTATGAGAATCATCTTCAAACCTTTTTCCTCATCACAGTTTTGTTTTTAAACTCCACGCGCAGAAGTAAAAGACAACAAACTCTTGGTTCTTGAATTTTCCGTCTTTTGTTATCCACCTCACACGTATATGTGCATATACAATATATACATAAATTTAGTCATTCGTGAAAACCTACCAAGAAGTATTTCCAACAATTACAAGTATAGAGAATACAATATTTTCAGCAGCACCACAAGCCAATGTCTACAAAGAATACACGAAGAAAATCTCCATGATGAGAAAACTAAAATTAGAAAATGGGAAAATTCATCTCATTTGTGGCGACATATACAAGTACCTATGTACAAATTTATTAAATACCGGGAGAAGCAATAATATACAGATTTACAAGAAAAAAAAATTGAGGGAAATTTATTGAGAACAACCTCTAAAAGTGAAACTTTTTGTGTCAAACATGCTATGTGAAATATTCTTCTTTGCCTTTTTTCCCTTCTGTATGTAAAAGTGGGGAAAAATTGAGAAATTTAAAATTTTGCAATTTTTCTTCTACCCTCCACTATAATACAGTTTTCATACTCTTTTTTTTTCTCAAAGCACGATGATATAACTTTGCCATGTTCATGTGAAATTGATTAGAGACGATGCTGAAAATAATAATAAAAAAAATTAACGATAAAATAAAAAAAAGAGCACACACAACCCACTTTATATAAAGAGCTCAAATCTCCCTCTAGTGAAATTTTACGAGGAAAACCATAAAAAAATTCATGAAGTGAATATAAAGCGTGACACATTCTTTTTATTGTATGGCAAAGACGCAAAAAAGCCAAAGAACAAGAAGGATGGAAATGCCTCGGAGGATAATATGAAAAAGGGATTCCTTTTTCACAATGACACCACACAAATAGGGCTGAAAAATGAGGCGGGAGGCTTGGTGAGCAATGAAAAGTGAAATTTACAACATCAAACACATTTTAGCCAGCAATTTAATTGAAATTTAAGAATACATAAAACAACGAAAATTTTTGGTCACAATTCTTCATGCGAAACGCAGAACATTATACTTTACCATTTTGTATTATGTATATATGTATACAGTAGAGTTTCAATTAGCGAATGAAATTGTGGACGCGTGCTATGTTTAATTTTCAAATCAGTGTTTAAAAAACTACAAATCTAATTTGCTATTTTTCTTTTAAAGAATTTTGGAAGTATAAGAGATTCTCTTATTTATATGAAATTGCAGAAATAAAAAAAAAATGACAATATGTTTGCTAATTGAAGTTATTCTGTAGAATTCATAAATATGTACTTTTCTCCCTCAAACCCACGCATTAATATGAATACCATAGAAAGAAATTTAATTTATCCATCTTTTCATATTTCTCTCATCCACACAGTAGCATTCATTTTCCAAGAATCAAATTAAAATTGTTTCTCAAATATTAATACGAGAAAATTGCACGGCATGAGAATTGAAATTTAATTTTGATACAAAAATACCTACATACTTAAGAGTATTCACAAGCATCTTCTGGAAAATTATTTTACATGACCGCGGTAAATTCTTGGTAGTTCTGAAAATGTAAATCTTCCGTGCATCAGTGACTGCCAGTTTTTTTAGTTCTATTTTAATTCAGAAAGAATTGAAAAGTCTTAAAATTTCCTGTACCTATTTTGTAAGTACTCAAGTACATACAACATAAAACAGAATGTTTTAAAAATAAAATGTCTAACTTGTAAAAAAAAATTGAACTCAACCAGCAAGTGAATCGAGGAGAAAAAATCTTTATTTATCCATGATCATGGCCAAAGACGGTTAAAGAACATAGGGAATTGAAATGACTTGAAATATTTGCTAAAGAATTTAACGGCGTTCCAAAGACTCCTCTCTTTCTGTTGTCTTAAATGTACTCCTCTTGGGCTTTTGCTGACTTTGAGAACGTACAATGTTGATTTCGACGTGATTAAATTAATTTCTGGCCTTTTTATATGTTATTCCATACCCTTTCCGTCTCTTCTCAGTGGTTCCCTGTCTTCCTTACCATGGTACCTCTAGCCCCCCGCGAAACACACCTCACTTTACCACACTCACCGTGCACAGAACTTCCCCATCAATTGTTTATAAAAATTCTTGAGTAACAGCAATTTTTGTATTTAACTCGAATGAGTACTTTTTGCTGTATGCAAGTATAGATATGGTTGGAGATAAAATGTGCAAAAGTGAGCTTTTATTACAAACGAAAGGAAGAATTTCTTTTGATATTAAATTCATTTTGAAGTAGGTAACGTTCCAACTTTGAGGTCTTCTGCTCTTGGTATGTATACCTACTAAGTGTTATATAACTTTGTACGTATGTATGGTACCTATCATCGTCCTTTTATGCTTCATACAAATTGCACATAATCTAACCTTTCTCGAAAGAGTCCGAAAAGTTGCTTCTCTACGTTTCTTTTTGTATGTCATCAAAAGAGAAATTTTCTCTCTTCATACCCTTTTCGTCTAGTGCAACATACTTGTTGTCATTTTTTATTTTTTGAAAATTTTAAATGAAAATGGCATGAGAGTGTTTTTGACTCAAATATAGTCACATCACATTTTAATTGCATTTTACTCTTCTCTTTCGTCCATCTATCGTCACTCTCTATCATCACTCATTTTACTTCTCAATCGCGTGATTTTCTTCTTTTCCCCCTGTCTGATCTGTGAAACAACAATCTCGGTTTGATATGCGAAAAACAACTTAACACACAGCATCCCAACCAGCATTGAGACCTGACAACCACTTGCAAAGCCACATTCTCATGCAAGCGCAGGTATTTCTTTGAGAACGCCGAAATATTTTTTTCCTTCAATTCCATTTTATTCCTTAAATAGCCAGTTTTCTTCTACATGGCGGCGGCTCTCTATACACAACCACAAGAATGTGCAGAAAACCTCCATATAATGTACCCACCAAGCTCTCCATTCTAGTTGCCATTTGATTCAGTTTTCCCCCACTCTCCCCTTACCAACATCGAAATCCACCCATTACACTTGAGCTTCAAAGGGCAAGGGAAACAGTCTTATGTTTGCCAAACATTATTTCAATTAGAAGGATTTTAATCAAGTTCTGATCAAAATTTTTCGTACTCAGGTTGTATGTTCTCAAGTGAATATTTATTTTTTTTTTTATTTCCTACACGCCTGATTCTTTTTTCATAACAAAATGCAAAACGAATTGGGAAATTGACCGTGTGTTTTGCAAAAAAATATGCAGATTTATCTCATTTGCACTCTTGAAGATTTATTGTTGTAGAATTTTTCTTCTAGAGATTTTTTTCTTTGTCAAATTTCTAAAGAAATCACCATTGCAAAAATACAGAGAAAGATCATGAAGAAAATTTGCAATGCAACTATATCCCAACTTTTAGCAAAAATGCATAGAAGCAGAAAATATTGAAAATTGTCAATCAGCTTTGCGCTTCTTGTAGGAATCATAAATACTTTGCTTCAGCAATAATGTATGAAACATCTTTTTCAAATTTGTATTTCATCACAAATCATCTTGCAAGCAATTAGTAAATGCTAATAGTGGCAATTTCCCACTTTATAAATAGTCCTAAAATTATTGCTGAATTAATAAATTATAATTTAATGTGGGAGAGTAGAAAAAGATTGACCCCATAATAGCATTGCAAGAAATGTTTGAATTTTCACAATAATTGGTTAACACCCAGCTTAAACATTAGTAATTGTAATTGCAAGATTATTTCCTTTTTGTTGTGCATAGCATATCTCTATATGTATGTATGTATATTGTATGTACAAAAGAAGGTGCAAAAAAGTGCAAAATATTGAAATTAACTAACAAGAAACAAAAAATATATACCTATATATAAGCACATTTGTATACCGCTTGATTTATAACAGCGCAAGTAATGCGAAAATTTAGTCTTAATTTATGTGAAAATCGTCTTGTAACAACACATTTTCAGTACAATTAACATTATAATACATCTATAAATACACAATATTCCACATAATACTATAATTATAATAGTATACATAAAATCTATTTCGATGTAATACTATGCACTAATAAAATTACACATTTAATTATCACACCGCAATAATGAGTGAATAAAAAGTGGGAGAAATGTATGTATGAGTTTATACTTTTTTTCTTTTCTTCATGCATTATACATATTTTATTTCCCTGCTTGTATACACAGCATCGAAGTAAAAACACACAGTTGAGAGTAAGATAGATAATTTTACCCCTCCTCTACACCACCTCTCGTGCCCCTTATTTTGCTGCGGTTAATGATTTTTACAAATTGGCGATTTGCCCATTTAGACAGCACTTGCTTCTTACCGTTTCTCTCTTTAGCCTCCAACTATATTCGAACTCATTTATGTATAGAGACGGAGAGCAATCAAAAATCTGCGCGCGACTCATCTCCTTTATATGCTGTGCTTCAAAATAACTGATACAATTCGCAAAAACAAATCACTCGTTCTATACTCAATTTCTGGCTATTGACTGGTAGGAAATCCAAAATGTAATTAATTACTATTTGATATTTTTTACAAATCGAAATAAAGTTAAAAGGAACCTAACTCTTAGGTGTCAATAAGGAAAACTATTTTTAAAAATGCATCCATCAGTTCAAGTTTTAAATATAAATATCCTTAATTTTTTATGTCAGTTATTTTGAGACATGCTGTAAAAATTATACATACTGAACACAGTGAAATTACGCGCGTAATTTGCTGAATGTGCGTCAGCACCAGGACTTATTAATCGATTTAAATAAATTTTGCCTGATATTCGTGTGTATATTTATATTTTTGAGTGTGTTTCCCACTAGTGTGGTGAATAAAAAAGAAAACTGTGAAAAGAAAATTCATGTCATTTAACACTGAGACGGAGAGTCGCCTTCATTTTTCTTTGGCATAAAATGTTTCCCACATTGAGCTACTCTAATATTACTATATTATTTATCATTTAATTAAACGGTATTATTTTAGAAATGAAAATATATTTTTTAAATTCATTAAAAATAACATTAAAATTTGATTTCATATAATCATTTCTTAATAACTAATGATTGCAAGAGTTAGGTATTTTGTTTATTCCACTTTTGAATATATTTAAAATGATTTTAGTGATTGCTATCTCATGGTTATTTTTACAAATATGATATTTGTATTAAAAGAAATAAAAAAAAAATAATGAAATCTTGTGGAGTTGATGAAAGTTCACTTATTAAGCTTTCAAATCATTTTTTAACGTGTTTAAAATCCTGAAATATAAAATGGATAGGTATTAAATGTTGGTAAAGAAACAATAAATTTCGTATTTAAACTAATAAAAATTTTGGTATAGCATAGATACTCGTGAGAGATATTCCTTCCGAATTACGTTCAATATCATTCAGAATGTTAAGAGAAGGCACAAACTAATAATGAAACTATTTTCAAAAGAGGAAAAGACAGAGATAGTGAAATACATTTAAAAAAAATTGTCTAAAAATAAAATAGTCTTGGCAATCGTCCTGATAGACTTCTTGCAGTATATCTATCCATATTATATATGTACGTAATATGCTATACAGAAAGTAACAAGGAAAAGTGTTATATTTTTTTCTCTGTGTTTTTTCTCACTCTTTTTCTCTTTCGCTTTGAAACTCATGTGCAAACTTTTATGTACATAGTGTTTACATAAAACATTTAACATCATGGCATAATTTACACATAGAGGTTAAATATAAGAAGTTACACGTATATAAAAAACGAATATTCTTTGAAAATTCTAATTTATTTCTGACATCTTCAGCATCTTTATCTTTCAATACCGATGTTTTTTTTGCTTTTCCATCCTCTGACCATTTTTCAAGTGTCAAAAGCATAAACGAAATTGATACTAAATTTTCAATTTTCATTTGATATATTAGAATAATAAAAATGTTCAAGATGGCACGAAAAAAAATTACAAATGTATTTTAAATTCAGGAAGAACTTTAGTCTATTAGGATGCGCCGCAAAGTTTGTTCGTTTTTCCATTCTGTGTTTAGTTTTATAATTCAAATGTGTGACTAAGTTTTCCCGCCCAATTTACTTGCCTGATGAGGAAGGAATATAGTCTTCGAAACGTCATAATAGGTGACATTGTTTCGAGAAACTTCCTAAGGTCGTAAACTTTGCCTTCCCACACCAATAAATAATAACCCGATCGAAATACAAACTTCAGGAAGAAGATTTAAAAACTTACGTTTAGCATAGAATAACTTTGAGTAATCACAATCCATTGATAGAGGAACAGCTAAAAATAGTCCACTTTAAAGTACAATTTTATTTCATAAAGAAAATCACGAGTGTTCCACAATTTTTTTTCCAATTTATAATTATCAATCGATTTTTTTTCTAAATATTACACAAATTCTTATATAATATTGTCTTGCAAATTGTCATAGGTGTTTCTTTTTATTGTGTGGTGGCAAAAGATAAGAAAAATTCGCCATCCGGAACACGCTTTGGATTCAAAATATTGATTTGAATGTCTTTTATTTCACGATAAATTTCCATCTCACCCCCACTTTATCGCTTCATATTGCAGACTTTTGTCATCCCTTGTGTATGCTTGACAAAAAGTCACTTTCTCAATTTCATCATGCTAGAAAGAATCCTTTTTTGTTGCCTCAAATCTGCTGGATTCTCTACAGCTTTTTTTTCACTCTTATTGTGTTTTGCACAGCAAATTCTATTCTTGTAGCTTTTTTAGCTTTTTTTACCACTTGGAAGTCTGTTTTCCAGGGATTATTTTTCTTCAACTCCGTGGAAGCGATTACACTTACAAAAAAATTTCCACCCTTTCATATCTGAAATTTTAAATTATTTCCAAAGAGGTCCACTTAATTTATGTACGAAATCTCACATTCAATATCACCCAACCTTTGATAAGTTACACGATAACCAGTTGAATCCCGGCGTGGAAGCCATAAAGAAAGTATTAAATTGTCAGGTGCAATTATGTATTCTGTTTTTGGCTCTTCAATCATACACTTTCGGCACTTCCTTATTTCTCTGTGTGTACTCATACACATTAATTTTCTTCTCCTTTTTACCCCACAAGCACCATCATTCACTTTTCATTGATGATCAACAAACTTATTCCACCAAATATAACTTCCCATACTTTTTTTCTATTCTTTTAGCCGAAATCTCAATTTTCACCTTCTTTGACTTCACACCATGACGGCGGTTATTTTTGCGCCACTCACAAATCACACGTATACCTCTTTGAGGATCGTTCAATAAACTTGCCAAAAATGCAGAAGGGTGGTGTACGAGAATTATATTAAAGCAATATTGTTGTCAATGCCTGCCGTATGATGAATTGGAGTTCCTATATAGTATGATGTGCTCTTCCTCCCTTGCCAGACTCAAACTGACTGAATCTTCTCTATAAAACCCAACACTGAAGCTCAACCACATATTTCTGCTGTAATGTGCAATTTGTGCGCACACACATCGTCTCTGTCGCACCAAAAATCCACACGATCTTCTTTTTCATTCCCACACACTGTTGTATGGAGTTTCTCTTGATTTCTGCTCAGTGGACGATTTTCTCCCTTCGAGCTAAAAAGTGCTAAATGTTCCAGACTTTGCAGGATGCTCTAAATACAATCAATATACATATTTCAATTTATATTTCAGATTGATGATTGATCTAATCTCAAACTAAAGAAAATGGTTATTAATTAGAGATCGGGGGTGAATTAATCTTGGGTTTTGTAAGTTTCTAAGAGTTTTAATAACCATATTCTCATAAGAAATAGGTACCTACTTATTCTTATATTAAATTGAAAAAAAAGTATACATATAACAAATATTAGTCAGTCATTTACCTCCAAGATATATGTATGTATTTTAAGAAAATTTATATCATATCATAATGATTTGAATTAATAGAAACTAAATTATGTCTATTAATATTATTTAGAAAACGGTTTAAAGGAAAATAAATCTTATAAAGTGATTAATAGGGGAAGGCGGGGCTAATTAAGTCAATTTGCGTAAATCCTAATCTGCAGGATTCCCAAGAGGCAAAAACTTTTTCTCGGTAGATCATTCTAATAGGAAATTTCCTGCCTTACAACTTTGTCTCAGACCACTTTCGCCCCACTCTCCCCTATAAAATATCTATGTTTTCTGTCATTTAAGTTACATTTTTTTTAATTTATAAAATACAATAAAGAATCTAAAAGATATTTACGAACTTCCTTTTGACTAAAATGACCAAAGCATTCCAATATATTTTTTTTAAGCAGACAATAATAGTCACACCCTCTGAGACCCAGCGAGTTCTTCATGGCTTAGTGGTAAGATGGAACCATCGATGACGACGGTCGACGATGACAATTTGGGTAGGTAGTAGCTTCGCACATCAATTTGCAAGCCATTTAATTTTTTTGTTCCTCTTCCCCGTCTTTTCTTCCATATCTTTATCCTCGTGGCCTATCACCATTTTACACTACATAATATATGTATGTATGTGCAATCTCTGAACAGAACCACAAAATAGAGGTGTGCAGATTTCCATCTCTCATTGATCAAAGTAAATCTCAATAATAAAATAATTCAAATAATTTACACACATTTATTTTAGCATTGTGGATATTCGATTGGAGGGATTAATTGAATTTCACCTTCATACTGATTTCCTTTTTCTTACATATTCAACTGTTTCGCTACACTTCATCAATGCAATATTGAAACAGCATTAATATTTTATTGTAGAAAATAGTAAAAATAGATTGAGAAATCCTTTGTTGAACACGTTTTTCTCGTTTTTTTTGTGAAAAAGAACAATTTAAAGAGATTTCTCTAAAATAGGGAAAATATATTATTGACACTCGGCTAGTAAAGAACTTTTATTTAAAAGTAGAAATTTTCTGACATATTTTTTTTTTGTAAGCTTGTGACGTTGGTGGCATGGGCCAAGAGAGGTGGTAATAATGTAAAATATTGTTTGGAATGAGTTACAACCGGAAATCATTCCAAGAAGTTTGAAGACCAAAAAAAAGTTTAATGGCTTTTTTGTGCATTTCTACCTCCTAAACTGTGGGTCAGAAGTTGTAGCGGAAAAACTTTCTCATAAGCGAATTAGGTAATAAGGTGAAATATGCCAAAGTATTATTGTTATTTTTTTTGATACTGCTGCTAGCCAAGCAAGTTGGCACAAAGTAAAGATAACACTTATCGTGAACCATCCCCTCACTCCCATCAACTTATACGTGGAGAAGAGCACTGATTACAGTGTATCATATATTTTCCACCGTTTATTGTTGCTAATTTACTGGAAATGTAATCTAATCGCACATTGATAGGGGACCTTGCTTTCTTCTTTTGGGAGTGTGTGGTAGTACACACTTGTGCTCTCTATCCGGAAAAGGTAAATTAGTTAGTTTGACCAGTAGACGCTGGTTTTGCCAACTTTTGCTATAGTTCTTCAGAAAATTGCTGCAGCAGCGATAAGAGGGATATAAAGTCGCACGTAAAATTTACATTTCCCAGCGATCAGAAACAATAAAAGGTAAATAAATATGTGAGGAAAAGACACGGTTGCACGTTCCACACAGTGGCACTTGAGTATGTCCTCTTATCTGTTATTCGCATATTATACAGAAGCAACAACTATTGCAATGGATTAAGTTAGATATAGTAACGGCTAAATCTATTTTTGTATCAAGACGGAATTATTTTTTATAGATAGGTACTGATTTAATAAAAAAAAATTATAAACTTCACCCCGCTTAAAAATGTGGATAAAATTCTTATTTGAGATATATTACGTATATTACCTATATAAACTCCAAAATATTTCTCTGTTTTGTCTTTCTCACCTATGAATGGCGTCCCGCAACATCCAATTAATTTTTTGTGAAAAAAAAATGAAATTCTTTTTTAGTTTTCCGATACATAATAAAATAATAGTACAACCATTTTTATTATAGATTTAAAAAATATTTTGGAGATAACATGAATCAACGTTAGTTTCAAAGTGATAAATACAAATTTAATTATCTTGCATGATCTTAATTTATGATTTGTGCCACATTTGTAAAAATTTGTCAATATTGTGACAAAATTTAAAAAAAAGTTCCCTTAAAGTTTTTATAAAATGTATTATGTACTACATTATGTATAAGAAAATGCACACTCTCTCAATGTACTTTTGTCCGATTCGAAATCAAATAAGAAACTAGAGAACATTTTCTTTTCAAGTAGTCCAACTTGAGAATCACATTTAGTGTGAGGCACAACGCCTAAGTTACTGTTTATCATTGCTTTTATCACTCGAGAAATGCTCATTTAACTGCAGTTGGTCACACACACTCTTGCCGCCGTTTTGTGCGGCCGTGACGTGTGAACTTCACTGACATCACCTACAATTAAAATAATCACTCTGTGGTGTTGAATAATCCCAAATCGCTGGGGCAGAGGAGGTGGCGGCGACAGATTTGTTGCACTGGCGATGTCGCCGAGTGCGAATCACGCCAGGCGGGAGAGTCGCAGAAATAGCCCCCCAAGATGGGTTTTCATTGCACTGAGAGACATTGGAAATGTGAATGTGTTACTCACCGAAAAGAGAAAGACGCGATGAATAATCCAGAAATGGGACTCGGTGTGGTGCTTCCTCTGGGGCACCTTTTCGCTGCCTTCAGAAGAAGAAAGCCTCTGGGCTGCACAAACACACAATTTACGGGCTCACGGGGCTCTCAACAGTCTCCTGGGGGCTTCGTCACGTTTTCCCACCACTCTGCCAATCGATTGACACCGACGCGGTGGATTTTTCGCAAACTTTTCACGATCACACAACAAAATAACTCCAAATGGAATTTGCGGAATTTTATTTAGATTCTTAGACAAAGGCATTTGCACGACAAATAGACGCTCGCGGCGCTACCATCGACCATCTTTCCCGCTGGGCGTCGCTCAATGCATTCTATGCATCTCTTTTTCTCTACACCATATACGCAAAGCGTCATCCTGCTCTTTCAACCATCTTAAACGAACTTGGCCGAAGAGTTTTTTTTAGGAAGCATATGCTTTCCTCCAACCAAACTACATGGAAGCATAAGTAGCATAAACTAATGGGACTGTTCTCATTCGCTTAAGCGAAGTCACACTTTAGTATGTGTACGAGATGGCATGAGGAAAAATATCTTTGTCTCACTCTGTGTTTTGTAGTGTGCGGAAATTTTTAAAAAAAATTTTTTTTTCGGGAAAAACTCATTTTTGGGGCTCCACAAGTTGCCGGGAATGCTTAGGGGGCCCCCGGGGTGTTTCAGTAAAAATTTGGGGGCGCAACTCGCCGGATTTTTTTCCGGAATTTGCACGACTTTTTCTGGCGCGGATTTTGAGTGTTTTGAATTGGGAACGCCAATCGACTCGGCGTCGCTTCCTGGTCACAAAAAAAGTAATTTCGCTGAGAAATTTGGCGAAAAACGCGAGAAAATTGCGAAAAACCTTCTGTGGGAGTAAAACAATATCAGTGACGAGCGAGTAAGAGAATCGCCGTGAAATTGCATGTGCATCCGTCTCATTTTCCCCTCAACCAACTAAACAGCGCCGTATGACGTCTGGTACGAACTTTTTGCTTGCTTTTCCAAAAATGCGATTTTTCTTGTTTTTTTTTTCGAATTTTCTGGCATAAAACACATTTTTAGAGTTCCTGTGGCACTTACGGATGCTCCAGAGTCCTCGGAGAGCCGCTCTGTGCGGAAATTGGCGCTCGCAGAAATTTTGACGGTTGGGTTACAAATTTGAAAATTTTGACGGTTGGAGATTTTACACGCAAAAAACACAATTTCCCCGGAAAATTCGGCGGAAAACGCGAGAAAATTGCAAAAAACTGAAAGTGTGAGGGAGACGGATAGTGGTGAAATGTATCCATCTTATTTTCTCTTGAGCAAATAGTAGGAAAAAATGGCGCCAAATTCAAAATTAGTCAAAAAAGCGTGATTTTTATATGGGGGCGCTACGAAGGGGGGCTCTAGGGGGAAAATTAATATCGTTGGTGAAAACCGCCTGGTATCAGTAGTCTCTGTGCCCAATTTCATCGCGATCGGATCAACGGTCTAGAAATGTATAGCTAAGAAACGAAATCCTTTCTTTATTATATACAGAGAATGAATATAACTAAATCGCAGCTTTATCGAATTTGTTATTACTTTATGAGACAACGTACTGTTAGTTTAGGCGATTTTCCCTTTTGCTCTGTAATTATCCCATCTAAGATGTACAGCAAATTCCTTTCAAAATTGTAATAAAAAGAAAAAAAATGTTGATTTCAAATTGCTAATTTATTCTCTTAACTTTTCTGTGTCAATTGTATGTTGTTTGCTTTTATTCATAATCTACATATTTTATTTAATGTAAGTTTAGTAGAGATTTTTTTTTCGTTTTAAGAGATATGTTAATTTTTTCATTTCTCACTAAATATTTTTTTAAATAGAAAATAGTGTGAAGATTTTCATCACCTTTAATCTTTGGTACAATGTACAATATCAATAGAATTTGAGATACACAACACTAAAAATTAGAAAAATAAATTTTCTACACACATTACTTTTGCTCTATCACTTATAGTTCGACTAGTGCATATTTTTCTTACGGCGAAATTACAGGCAAAACCTTAATATCAATTGACATTAGAGGAAAATACAATATGTGAGCATCCCTTTTAATCCCACTTCTATTTTAGGAAGATTGTAGAGAATTTTGAAAATTTTCGTTTTCTAAATGGATGACCAGAAGTATTACAATATTATTTGATTGAATCATAATTTTAAATAATTAATCAGTATAATCAAAATTATTAAAAAGTTATATTAAATCTAAATTAATTTTAAGCAAAATTGTACGCGCACTGATACGCGTAGAAAAATATACAATATAACTGACAGGAGGACCAGCTCCCTCTGTCTCATTTTCAAACAGTCAGTCGTTCATTAACGCTCGATCAGATCTGTTGTGGCGGAAATTCTTGTGGCAATTTTCTTTCTTTTATGTAAATTATTATAAAGTTAAACGTGAAATATAAATTTAATTAAATGGTGAAGGGAAAAATTGAGTGTTTTAAGTGTCGTGCTGTGTCCACTGGAAGAGGAATCTGGGCTCTTGCATCCGGGGAAAATTTTTGATCCTCCGGACCCGGATGTACATTTAATCCTCTCAATATCATTCCAGGTTGGACACACTCAATCACGCACGCATTCTCACAGCATTTATTCACCATTCATTTCTTTCTTTCATACTTACAACGCAAAGGTTGGACAAAGACATTCATTCACTCACGCACGCATCTCAATCACTCACCATTCTTTCTCTGTTTCATGCACACAACATAAAGGTAACATAACGCCTTAACAAAAATATTAATAAATGATCGGAAATATTATTCAATACTGATACATTCAAAATAGGAAAACTTTCTCAGGTTTTACTCTACGGTTCTTGTGGAGTTTAAAAAAATATTACCCCTTCATAAATAGGCTTAGGCATTCAAATGCCCCACCTGAATTAGCAATGATTTTAGAAGAAACTTAGGCTTTTGACCTCTAAAGTTTAAATTGCGACGTCACTCCTCTTTCTAAGAGATACTCTGTTAAGTAGATACCTATTATTTACTTCTGATCATCTCACTAAAATGCATAAAATAGGTTTGTATGTAAAATATAAATCATATAATACTCTGAGTTTTGGTTAAGGATAAAATTCAAAAGGTATTATGTTTGTAGA
Source organism: Lutzomyia longipalpis (assembly GCF_024334085.1). Taxonomy (NCBI): domain Eukaryota; kingdom Metazoa; phylum Arthropoda; class Insecta; order Diptera; family Psychodidae; genus Lutzomyia; species Lutzomyia longipalpis. The sequence goes on from NC_074708.1 coordinate 21,012,391, forward strand.
TCCTAAAAATAAGATACTTTGGTATAATGGGTGAAATAGTATTCAACATCTTGTCACATCTTGCCAGTAACCGGAATATGTCCTAAATATAATCTCACTTTTTTATATTTCACCTCTTTTTTTAATCATAATTTCGTTATTTTTCTTCTACAAATGTAAGTTTTATATTTGAAAACTACAAGATAAACCACTTCTTTTTTTTTTCAGCATAAAGCTGAATTATAGGGCATATGGTTTAAACTTTATTGTTTATTTTTTAATATATCTACTCGCTTAATTGCTACTAAAAATTGTTAAATACTTTTTGTTTTTCCTTTTACATTTTGCTACAAATTAGTAAAATGACTAAATACTTTGGAGATGCCAAAAAGATCTGTTGGCTCGGCACACCAAAAACCATAATTTGTGGCAGTTGGTGGCCCTTTTTGAGGGACTTTCTCGGGGTGTTTTTTGTTTGTATGTGGAAAATCATTATTCAAATTTGTACTCATGATGATTCTTGAGCGTCTCAGCTCCTCTCGCCACGATAAAGTGCTCGGTGGGGAAATCGAGCATGGTGGTGCAATGGAACCCCATATTGGCGGAAGCAATAATATACTCACAGAGAGCAAACCAACTGAATGCCATGTCGTGGCATAGGAAGCGATGCTTCAGGAAGAAGAGCACGAGACCGATCGTGCTGGCGATGCTGAGGAAGAACAGGATCTTCTTGCAATATAGCGAAAATGCGGCGGACTCACGTGCGGCGGGTGAGATTTTTGCGGTGGATTCGTTGAGACGAATTGTGGCCAACATGTGGCACAGGGAGCAAATCATAAAGGTGATAAATACTTTTTCATGAATGGGGTAATTTTCACGATTGGATACATATGTTACCCCGCATAGGGCTCCAATTTCAATGAGATTCAGCACAAATACGGTGGTCACTAGATACATGGTGCGTTTCTGGACTTTTGGGTCACGAATCCTTTTCACGAGGCTACCATAGTAGTTTCTGTATACAGCTGCTATAGCTACACGAGGTCCTATGTGAAAGGCGATACAGGCACGCCAAAAGTACCGCTGTGGACTTACCCCAGTAATGGCACTTATAGAAGGAATAACGTTGTAAACCTGCCAGTAAAAATAAATGTTATGTTAGTTCTATTACATATAACTTTTTCTAATTTCTTGAATTTTTAATTGAAATTTAAAAATTAAAATGTGTTTTTTTTTTATTATCTTTCCATTTGATTAGGATAAAATGTAATATCCCTAATTCGAAATTACTATAAATTGTAATTATTGTTATGTAGTTGGTATTATCCTGACCAAAACAGAATTATTTAGGTACTATGTAATTAAAAATAATTTTTGATCAAACAATATTCTTTTCTGAACTTAATTCTCTAATACTATGAGAAGCATTAACATGTCATATAAGAAAACATACACGACAATGGGTTTCATGGATTTCTTCTGATTGGAAGATGTACGCTGTAATGAAGCACATCACAAGGGTGACTAGAGGAAGAGCAGCTGTAACGATGCATATTTCACGAAAACCAACGATAAGGTGGATAAAAATCTGCAAGAATATAAAAAAAAATGTAATCAATACAGACATTCCAATGGGCGAGTACGTATTGGCAACATTCAACAAATAACCTGCTCCTGTTTCGTCTTCTCCGTGGTTTTATTGTGAATTTCGTTCACTTGGCTCATGTTTTACCGCAGATTTTTTTAAAGGATTCTCAATTATGTGCAAGGGGGTGAACTTTGGTATATATTGGATTTTCTTCAACCACCACCACGGGAAGAGGAAAATCGAGAGCAGACCAAAAAGGAGGGCAGAGGATTTTCCAAAGAGAGTGTAAAAACACGTAATCACGGTGACACAACACCAAATATCAATCGTCTGAAAGAACACCGAAATTTACATGGAGTAGCGCGTTCATTGGAGATTATATCACATTTGGATCTAATTTTGTGTAAATTATAAATAAAATATTATTTAAAGTTTCATGTGAACTTTTGTGGTGTTGAAAAAAATGTGTCAATGATTTTGGCTCAGCGATGACACCCCTGACATAGCATAAGGAAGAGGGTGTGCCATTTTCAGGATCACCAACATGACTCTGAAGGAGTCGCGGCTAGTTGCTAATGAATCATCAAACTTAACTGCTATAAATTATACAAAAGAAAGTTCAATTTTTAGTCGCCTTTATATTTTGATATATATAATTACTTTTTATATATAATTTTATTACTATATGTAGTGATTCTTTAATTATGTATGTAATAAACCAAATTTAGTTATCAAGTACTTCACAATATGGAAATACTGGAAGCTTAATTTATGCTGCAATTAGCTTTTTTTTTTAAATTATTAGTTATATTGAACTAAATTAAAGAAAGAATTAAGAATTTTTTGCAATGAAATACCTTTTGCTATATTTCCAGTAACGTCATCTCTGTACCAACTCAAGAAGCAAAAGGATATAGCCCGGGAAATATAAAAAGAACATTTTTAGTTCCAGTGATTGCGCACATACCTATCCTTCCATATCCTTTCGTCAGTCATTCAATACCCTGTTCAAATAAGTAGGTACATAAAAGTGCTTAACAATTTTTTATAGTCGTTTATTTTTTCCCAATATTTTAAAGTTAAAAGGTGCTCTATAAGTTTAAATTTTTTTTTTATTTCGGATTCCATAATTATTTGGCTGCCCTACACCAAATTTTTAATCGAGGAAATGTTAATTTTTTTTGTTGCAATATTTATAATTGACGAGGTAAATTGTCGCTTCGCTCCAATTTTCCTCGCCCCGCTTCGCGGGGGGTTTTGCGCTTCGCGCAAATTTTAGAGAGAAAAACATTGTGATGATTTATAATTATGATTGGGCCCACCTATCAAACCCAAAAAAAAAAAATTGCAAAGAGAAGATATGATTTTCATACAACATTTCCGGCGCCAAATTCAAAAATTCGCAAAAAATGCATGACTGTTATATGGGGGCTACCTGAAGGGGGGCTTTGGGGGGGGAAATGGATACGGCCACTCGAAACCGCCTGATATAAGGAGCCTCTGTGCCAAATTTCATCGCGATCGGTCAAACGGTAAAGATTTGTATAGCCGAACACGACGGTAAGATTACCAACAAACAGACCTTTCTTTATTATATAGATGGAGAGCTCTCATCAAACCCAAAAGAAAAATTTGCAAAGCGAAGAAATCATTTTCATACAACATTTCCGGCGCCAAATTCAAAAATTCGCAAAAAAAGCATGGGGGCTACCTGAAGGGGGGCTATGGGGGGAAAATGGATACGGCCACTCGAAAGCGCCTGATATAAGGGGCCTCTGTACCAAATTTCATCACGATCGGTCAAACGGTGTAGATTTGTATAGCTGTACAGACACGAAGATTACCAACAAACAGACCTTTCTTTATTATATAGATAGGTATAGAATATGTGCCTATTGAAATATTTTTCTTGTAATTTTTCATAAAAATGCATGTTAATTAAAACTGCACTCCATTTTGCAATATCATAAAATAATTCTTATGCGTTAAGCAAAAGGTAAACTATATATATAAATAACATAAAAAATTAAACAAATCGAATACAATTGGAATTAAAAGATACTTGTTCAATTGAGTAAAATCCCCCAATAACAAACCCACTCATAAATTTACTAAAATTAAACGAAGATTAAAAGCAAAATAAAATGTGTTGCTTCTGAAGAGTTAACATATTTAATGGTTTCTTTTTTTGTTGTCTCCACATACCAATATGAGAAGGCGCATTGTGGTCTCACACATGCTGCCGAGTGTCACAGAGTCCCCACATAATTAAGGTAAATAGATTTTGTAATCAATTCCAAATGTTGCACTCCCATAATCGTAAGAGCCGTCGAATTTTCAGTCTTGTAGAATTATGTTGTTGATTAAAGATGTGTACGCGTGAACAAAGTGGAAGAGAGAAAATGACAAGGAACCATGCTACACTGTTGGGGAAGTTTATGTGGAAAAGGAGTACAACTGTACGAGGGTATGAAAAAGTGTGAAGCCGTTTTGGAAAAAAAAAAGTTTATTTCAGTTCAGCCGTGCATCTGAGGAAAATCTGTAACAAATTATCTAACATCACGAATACGAATTTGCCATTGTGGAACGATTGTCGTAATATTTCACATAAGGGAAGCGAGAGAACGCTAGCGGGTGACGGTAGGATGAAATGGTGGAGTGTTTGGACTATTCATGTCATCCAATGATAAATAATGGAATAATAAGGCACAACGAGGAGGGAGCGATTAGCAATTCAATGCATAGCTCGAGTGGGATCATCTTTCAGAAAGGTGAATGAGTGTTGCGAAAGAGAGGGAGTCTATATGGCCAAATTGCTAGGGCGGGTGGTGCTATTATGTACCTTATCAGGCATCTGAATCGAGGGAATAAAAATGCCATGCTCACTGAGAATAATATCAATTTTCACCTCTCTGAGAAAAAAATTGTATTGCATTTTTGTGAGATTTTTCCAGAGCTGTGGAATTATTTTTTTTTTAGAGAATTTCTGGTTATCCCTTGATATTCTATCAAAGATACATATAATACAATTGTATACACTGTTAAAAATACTCTAGCTAAAATATATGAAAAAACGCTGAAGTACTTCAGCCAAAAGCTTCCACCAGAGTACTTCAGTCAAATTTTAATTGACTGAAGTGCTTCAGTGCACTATTTCTTCCACCAAAGTACTTCAGCGGACTATTTCTTCCACCAAAGTACTTCAGTGGACTATTTCTTCCACCAGAGTACTTTAGTGGAATATTTCTTCCACCAAATCACTTCAGTGGACTATTTATTCCACCAGAGTACTTCAGTGGAATATTTCTTCCACCAGAGTACTTCAATGGAATATTTCTTCCACCAGAGTACTTCAGTAGAATATTTCTTCCACCAGAGTACTTCAGTGGAATATTTCTTCCACCAGAGTACTTTAGTGGAATATTTCTTCCACCAAATCACTTCAGTGGACTATTTATTCCACCAGAGTACTTCAGTGGAATATTTCTTCCACCAATTCACTTTAGTGGAATATTTCTTCCACCAGAGTACTTCAGTGGAATATTTCTTCCACCAGAGTACTTCAGTGGAATATTTCTTCCACCAATTCACTTCAGTGAAATATTTCTTCCACCAGAGTACTTCAGTGGAATATTTCTTCCACCAGAGTACTTCAGTGGAATATTTCTTCCACCAGAGTACTTCGGTGGAATATTTCTTCCACCAGAGTACTTTAGTGGAATATTTCTTCCATCAAATCACTTCAGTGGACTATTTATTCCACCAGAGTACTTCAGTGGAATATTTCTTCCACCAATTCACTTTAGTGGAATATTTCTTCCACCAGAGTACTTCAGTGGAATATTTCTTCCACCAATTCACTTCAGTGAAATATTTCTTCCACCAGAGTACTTCAGTGGAATATTTCTTCCACCAGAGTACTCCAGTGGAATATTTCTTCCACCAGAGTACTTCAGTGGAATATTTCTTCCACCAATTCACTTTAGTGGAATATTTCTTCCACCAATTCACTTCAGTGAAATATTTCTTCCACCAGAGTACTCCAGTGGAATATTTCTTCCACCAGAGTACTTCAGTGGAATATTTCTTCCACCAATTCACTTCAGTGGCATATTTCTTCCACCAGAGTACTCCAGTGGAATATTTCTTCCACCAAATCACTTCAGTGGACTATTTCTTCCACCAGAGTACTTCAGTGGAATATTTCTTCCACCAGAGTACTCCAGTGGAATATTTCTTCCACCAGAGTACTTCAGTGGAATATTTCTTCCACCAATTCACTTCAGTGAAATATTTCTTCCACCAGAGTACTTCAGTGGAATATTTCTTCCACCAGAGTACTTCAGTGGAATATTTCTTCCATCAGAGTACTTCAGTGGAATATTTCTTCCACCAGAGTACTTCAGTGGAATATTTCTTCCACCAATTCACTTCAGTGAAATATTTCTTCCACCAGAGTACTTCAGTGGAATATTTCTTCCACCAGAGTACTTCAGTGGAATATTTTTTCCACCAGAGTACTTCAGTGGAATATTTCTTCCACCAATTCACTTCAGTGAAATATTTCTTCCACCAGAGTACTTCAGTGGAATATTTCTTCCACCAGAGTACTCCAGTGGAATATTTCTTCCACCAGAGTACTTCAGTGGAATATTTCTTCCACCAATTCACTTTAGTGGAATATTTCTTCCACCAATTCACTTCAGTGAAATATTTCTTCCACCAGAGTACTCCAGTGGAATATTTCTTCCACCAGAGTACTTCAGTGGAATATTTCTTCCACCAATTCACTTCAGTGGCATATTTCTTCCACCAGAGTACTCCAGTGGAATATTTCTTCCACCAAATCACTTCAGTGGACTATTTCTTCCACCAGAGTACTTCAGTGGAATATTTCTTCCACCAGAGTACTCCAGTGGAATATTTCTTCCACCAGAGTACTTCAGTGGAATATTTCTTCCACCAATTCACTTCAGTGAAATATTTCTTCCACCAGAGTACTTCAGTGGAATATTTCTTCCACCAGAGTACTTCAGTGGAATATTTCTTCCATCAGAGTACTTCAGTGGAATATTTCTTCCACCAGAGTACTTCAGTGGAATATTTCTTCCACCAATTCACTTCAGTGAAATATTTCTTCCACCAGAGTACTTCAGTGGAATATTTCTTCCACCAGAGTACTTCAGTGGAATATTTTTTCCACCAGAGTACTTCAGTGGAATATTTCTTCCACCAATTCACTTCAGTGAAATATTTCTTCCACCAGAGTACTTCAGTGGAATATTTCTTCCACCAGAGTACTCCAGTGGAATATTTCTTCCACCAGAGTACTTCAGTGGAATATTTCTTCCACCAATTCACTTTAGTGGAATATTTCTTCCACCAATTCACTTCAGTGAAATATTTCTTCCACCAGAGTACTCCAGTGGAATATTTCTTCCACCAGAGTACTTCAGTGGAATATTTCTTCCACCAGAGTACTTCAGTGGAATATTTCTTCAAAATAGCCTCATTTGGCTGAAGTAATCAGCCGAAAGAGCTGGAGTACTTCAGCGACATGATAAAAAGGCTGAAGTAATCAGCCAAAAGAGCTGGAGTACTTCAGTCAAAATAGCCTCATTTAGCTGAAGTAATCAGCCGAAAGAGCTGGAGTACTTCAGCGACATGGTACAAAAGGCTGAAGTAATTAGCTAAAAGAGCTGGAGTACTCCAGCTATATGGTTCAAAAGGCTGAAGTAATCAGCCAAAAGAGCTGGAGTACTCCAGCAATATGGTTCAAAAGGCTGAAGTAATCAGCCAAAAGAGCTGGAGTACTCCAGCAATATGGTTCAAAAGGCTGAAGTAATCAGCCAAAAGAGCTGGAGTACTCCAGCTATATGGTTCAAAAGGCTGAAGTAATCAGCCAAAAGAGCTAGAGTACTCCAGCGATATGTTTCAAAAGGCTGAAGTAATTAGCTAAAAGAGCTGAAGTACTCCAGCGACATGGTTTAAAAGGCTGAAGTAATCAGCCAAAAGAGCTGGAGTACTCCAGCGACATGTTTCAAAAGGCTGAAGTAATTAGCTAAAAGAGCTGAAGTACTCCAGCGACATGGTACAAAAGGCTGAAGTAATCATCCTTAAGAGCTGGAGTACGAAAATTAACTGGTCAATTGTTTTAACAGAATTATTTATTTCAATGGTAAAATTTAGAATAGTAACTGTACTGGACGTGTATTGTAGAGCTATATGTAATAGCAACACAGCATAGGTGCTATATGATACACGTCAATTATAGCTACTTTTTAAAAATTTTTGCCACTGGAGCCAATTTCTTTTTTGAAAAATTTTGCCATTGGAGCCAATAAATTTTCAAAAAAATAAAAAAAAAACATTTTTAGCTTTTTATCATGTATTTAGATTTATATCTATTTTATTTGTGCAATATATTCTTTCAAACAAATATTCATTAATAGCAATAAATTGCTATACCATCTCATAAACAACAACCACAACATAATCTTACTTAGCTTTTTATCATGTATCTCTCTTACATGATTTATTATATCTTGGGAAAAAATGTCGAGATAGGGATATGCCTTTTGTGCATCACGGTATGGCAGCCGATTTGCACATTTGGCACCCTATTTTCGAAAGCCGTTTACCATCAACCATAGAGTCTATATAATACTTCTCTAGATAAATAAAGCTACATACAAGTAGCTTTATAGTTAATCTAAAATCGTGTATTATTTTTACTCTATTATCTATACAAATCTTTTAGTTTATAAGCTTTTTGTATCAATGAGGTTGACAGATGCAAAATCTGAAATCAACATGAACATCAATTCCAAATCAATGAAATATGACGTCCTTTTGATTGCCCTCTTGAATAGCTACTAAAAGTAGTATAGCTCTATATAATACTTCTTTAGATAAAATAAAGCTACGTACAAGTAGCTTTATAGTTAATCTAAAATCGTGTATTATTTTTACTCTATTATCTATACAAATCTTTTAGTTTATAAGCTTTTTGTATCAGTGAGGTTGACAGATGCAATATCTGAAATCAACATGAACATCAATATTCCAAATCAATGAAATATGACGTCCTTTTGATTACCCTCTTGAATAGCTTCTAAAAGTAGTATAGCTCTATATAATACTTCTTTAGATAAAATAAAGCTACGTACAAGTAGCTTTATAGTTAATCTAAAATCGTGTATTATTTTTACTCTATTATCTATACAAATCTTTTAGTTTATAAGCTTTTTGTATCAATGAGGTTGACAGATGCAAAATCTGAAATCAACATGAACATCAATTCCAAATCAATGAAATATGACGTCCTTTTGATTGCCCTCTTGAATAGCTTCTAAAAGTAGTATAGCTCTATATAATACTTCTTTAGATAAAATAAAGCTACGTACAAGTAGCTTTATAGTTAATCTAAAATCGTGTATTATTTTTGCTCTATTATCTATACAAATCTTTTAGTTTATAAGCTTTTTGTATCAATGAGGTTGACAGATGCAAAATCTGAAATCAACATGAACATCAATATTCCAAATCAATGAAATATAACGTCCTTTTGATTGCCCTCTTGAATAGCTACTAAAAGTAGTATAGCCATACACGACACCTCTTGATAAAACCATTTCTCTTTCTTTGCTTTTCTTAAAGACATTCATCAATAGGAATAATCTTAAAGAAAAAGCAAAAAAAATCCCCATGTCCATATAACATTACGCTATAGAACATGGGGATATTCATGCACCACCATCAAATGCAACCAGCTCATTTGCAATATATTCCTCTCAAATACTCATTAATAGCAATAAATTGCTATACCATCTCATAGTATACTCTCATTTAATCAATCATCGCATATTCTCTCTTATTTTGTGCCATTAAAACCATCTCTCATACTCCACATATTTCTCTTTTACTCTCCAAGTTCTCTTATACACCACACATATTTTGACCAATATAATTGGTCACATTAACCAACTCAAAAAATGCCACATACGACTGACCGTTCAAGTTCAACTACAGTCTGGGACAGATCGAAACCTTTGCTCAAAACTGTAGTAGAAAAGACGGTTTAATTATGCAGCAAATATGCTAGAACACGAGTTTTTATTAAAAACTTCTAAAATGATATTCCAAATCAAAAATGGATTAAATGCATATATTTTATTCACAAAAAGTTGTGCAAAAGGGTAGTAGGAGAATTTTTTTTATTTTGGGTCAATATAAATCCTTTGATCAAAATGGCAAAAGTTAATTCGCTATTTTAGCAAACTTAAGTACTCAATGGGACAGAAAATTTGACAGACATTAGCGTTAATGAATGCAGATTATCCTAAAAAAATATATAATGTGCAAAGTTAAATATATATAAACTGCAAAGTTAAATATATATAAACTGCAAAGTTAAATATATATAAACTGCAAAGTTATATATATATTAACTGCAAAGGCGAGTAAGTCTTTCCTCAGAATTTAACCTTTCCTTCATTTCAGCCCATTCACCCAATTTTGCACATTTCACTGACAAAGAAAGAATCACAGCCTGTAAGTTTTACTTACCGTACATTCGCTTTATACTGTTCCATCTATGCAATATTCAACTTTGCAGTTTATATATATTTAACTTTGCAGTTTATATATATTTAACTTTGCAGTTTATATATATTTAACTTTGCAGTTAATATATATATAACTTTGCAGTTTATATATATTTAACTTTGCAGTTTATATATATTTAACTTTGCAGTTTATATATATTTAACTTTGCACATTATATATATTTAACTTTGCAGTTTATATATATTTAACTTTGCAGTTTATATATATTTAACTTTGCAGTTTATATATATTTTACTTTGCAGTTTATATATATTTAACTTTGCAGTTTATATATATTTAACTTTGCAGTTTATATATATTTAACTTTGCACATTATATATATTTAACTTTGCAGTTTATATATATTTTACTTTGCAGTTTATATATATTTAACTTTGCAGTTTATATATATTTAACTTTGCAGTTTATATATATTTTACTTTGCAGTTTATATATATTTAACTTTGCAATTTATATATAAGCGCCCCGCTACGCGGGGCGCTGGTTTATATTGAAGTAGCTTTGAAGTAACTTTATATCAGTTTCTATTGTAAAATTCAAAGTCGTCAGATCATTCTTAGAAACCTTTCAAAAAAAATTTTTAGCAATATGTTCAAACTTTTTATTAATTTTACATATTAAATATTATAAAAAGTTCCCCCTGCCGCGTCTGCCACTTATTCTTGAAAAGAATGAGCGCCCAGGTTCTACCACGGGGAGGTGCGGACAGAAGTTGAATAAGAGAGGCTATATGTGTCGCGTCTTATTCCATTAAGAACCCAAAAACTGGAAAGAAAAATATTATTAAAAATATTCACAACAAAATATTACAGAAAAACTTGCCTAAAAATTCGTATGTAGAATACTGCGTTGGCCGCTCGTGTTGTCGCCTGCCCGTTGATCTGCGTTGCTTGTAGATGCTGGTTGAGGTCGTTGAGGTAGCCTGTTTGTCTTATAAAAGAAATTAACTACATATTATGTTATTTTATCTATTTGGTAGGAAAAGGAGTTATTACTCTATTTTCCAAAATATATTTTATGTGTTTTCTCATTTTTGTTATATCATATCTTTGTTGGCATGGGTCTTTGCCTAACACGTAACTGACCGCATTTGCCATAGCAAAAATGCCACACATGATATA